>NC_057803.1:249486687-249528978 GCF_018294505.1 Triticum aestivum
CGCGCCCGCGCCGCTTCTCCTCCCACGCCGGCGCCGCGCTCCGCCGCCTCCGCCGCAACTCTGCCGCTCCGGCCGCCACCACCATCTCCGGACTTCGCCTCCTCTTCGTCGACCGCCGCACCACCGCGCCCGAGTCGCTGCCGTTCGCCGAGGAGCTCGCCGGTGACACCCCAGCCTCGAATCTGGCACCCTCCGGCGTCCCCTCGCCCCTCCCTCGCTGGAACAAGTTCACCGAATCGCCGGAGACCTCGGGCGCCTCATGCTGCTACAGTGTCGTCGCCAGATCTGGATCGAGTCTCGGTTGACTTTCCCCCCTGAAAACCTAATATTTTGGCTATCTTCATTATTGCATAACTCATCAACCGTTGCTCCGATTCGTGTGTGTAGTTTATCGAAATGTTCGTCTTGACGAGTACTTCATTTCATCTCATTGCATCATTTTCATTTGAGCTCATCTTGATGCCCGAAATGTTGTTGGAAGAGGGCTATGTGTTGTTAGTTTCAGATTATTATCAGCAAATGCACTTTTGTCATTTTTGCCATGATTAATGCTTGCATGGTATGATCCTGATGAGGACATCAATACCATTGTTACACCCACAGCCCCTACTGCTACATATACTGGACCAATTACTAGAGCTCGCGCACGCCAATTAAATTATCAGGTACTTTCGTTTCTTGGTAATGATTCTAATGTTCATGAGAATATGATGCTGCCTAAATTGGATACATTTGTTTTGCTTACAAATGAAGGGCCTAGCTTGGAGAAGGATGGACATTTGATAGAGGCGAGGGTGTCCCGATCTTTCGATGAGATGATAACTATCGATTTGGTGGAGACGACTTTGATGATCCGACTACAAACGTGCACGACGTTGCGCCTTAGCAATCGCTAAACCAATCTCCTGAGGTTACTGACGATGCCGGAAGCACGGTCAGCCTGACCACGAAGGTCTATTCCTGCAAGCAATCGAAGAACGAGCAAGAATATGATAAAGCAATCTGAATATTGCAAATATATATGAGGTATTGATAATGGTGGGGATCCGTAAGCGGTCTTGGTCTGGTCGTTGGACACAAACGAAGTACACGAAGTTGCGTTGGCTAACTTTTAACTAAACAAATCCCAAGGAAAAAGCTACTAGATGGATCTACTTATATAGGAGCAAGGGGTGGCGGCCAAGGAGGTGGGAGGACGTCCCAAGGCAGCATAAAACTAACCCTAGGTCGTACAAGGCTCATGGGCCCAAGTGGAGGTGATGTAACACCTTTGGACTTGTAGTTTGACTCGGATTCTGCTGCAGCATCAGATTGTTTCGTCCACAACTCAACGCTCCGGACGAATTTGAAGGTGATTCCAATTGGGTTGGAAGGTGCACGAAATCTAGTTTCCAACAAAAAAAGAATCACCCAATTCGGAGTCCGTATGAAAAACTTGTGTGCGTTTTGAGTCAGGTATGTCTGTGCAGTCCGAATCTGAATCCAGAACGTGAGAGACTTGGACTCTATCTTCTCTTGGGCCAAAAGTGACGTGAAAGAACTTTTTGGACAGCAAATAAACATCTCTTTCTTCCTTATCTTCATATGTGGATTGTACAAATGTCCCATACACCTGCAATTAGACAAAACACAAAAGTGTGTGAAGTATTTTTGTTCTGGATAACATAAATAGATTATTGAATAGTTTGCACTAGAAATCACCTGACAAATATGCATATATGCAATATTTTTTGTCATATCCAAGGTAGTCATGTCCTCA
Source organism: Triticum aestivum (assembly GCF_018294505.1). NCBI lineage: Eukaryota > Viridiplantae > Streptophyta > Magnoliopsida > Poales > Poaceae > Triticum > Triticum aestivum. The sequence continues at coordinate 249,488,447 of NC_057803.1, forward strand.
TCATCCTCCCCTTCTTGAAAATAAAGCCGTCCTCGGCGTTGCTTAATCTGAAATGTGGCTAACAAAAGAGAGAAGGTGTATATGTTGTATATGTATATGTCATTCATTTTTACTTCCCTTGATTTTTGCATATATGACACATGAATAGATGAGTAACTTGCATAGTTCATAAAATCTAAAGCCAAAAAATTAGCACAAGAAGTAGAAGGCATGAAAATATTGCAACTCAGTTTGCACATATAAGTGAAGCTCTTATTCATTTCAAAAGATTGACAATGTTCATCATTAAACCATCCCAACATTGGTGAATAAACCTTACTTGCATCAAATTTACATGCTACAACATGCTTAAATAAGCAAACATGCAATAAGTCATTCAACACAGAATCATCACCAAGATTAGAGGTCATATCAAAATGATTAAACATTGGTTCTTTTGCATCAATAGTTAATTCAATGGGTGCACTCAAAATTGTTGGTATTTCAGTTGTTTGATCACATGGCAAAGTCAAATTATCAACGTAGTCCTCTAAAATAGATGGTGTGATCAAAGTAGTGGGTAGCTAATCAGATGGTGCATTCAATTTGACAAGGCATTCATCATTCTCATGTAGAGATGGAAGATCAGTACCTTTGTCATTACCTCTTATGATCAACTCAGATGATGTAGCCACTCTCGGGGGCGATGTGTCACATGGTGGAGGTGATGTAGTCCTGACAACAACGGATGTGGTTGTCATAGTATGCCTAGTAGTTGAAGGAACAATCATATCAACTCTTGGAATGTGCACCGTGCGCTTTTTCTCCTCGTGGCCAACACGTCGTTTTATTTCCTGTTCAGCTTTGCAAGCAAGATGAAACAAATGGTCCATAGGATAACACTCTTCATGAATTAGTATCTCTTGAATATCACAGTTTAATCCTCCCCAAAATCTATCCATAAAATCATCTTCACTTTCTTCTAAAGAGGAATGCAACAAGGTAGTTTGTAAATCATCATAATATTTTGTTACAGTTTCACTACCTTGTTTTAAGTGTTGCAACTTCTTAATCATGTCACGAGTATAATAAGCAGGAACGAAAGTATGTCGCATGGCAAGTTTCAAATCATCCCAAGTAGTAGGTATATAATCAGGGTGTAACCGACAATATTCACTCCACCAAACCAAAGCATAACCAGTGAAAGAACCAACCGCAACCTTAACCTTTTTATGTTCATCGAAATTATGGGAAGCAAATATATTTTTTATGTCGAACTCCCATTCAATATATAAAGCAGGTTTAAAACGGCCATTAAATGGTGGTATAGATACATTAACCTGATCATGTGCATTTGGATGTTTGTGCACCTCTCGTGACGGTTGTGGTATTTGCAAAGGTGGTGGCACGTCTCCCGCGATCGACAAAGCCCATGAATTGACTCTGGATCCTGTCATGATTAGTAGAACAAGAAACAAAACCCAAAAATAATGTTCATATAACTACTAGGATGTGGTGGTAAAACGCTCACAGTAAAGCAAATATCAATGTCTTACAAGTTCTTACCATGCAGCAGGCGGTGATCGGCAACCAGCGGTGTCAAGTAACTCCGAATATTAAGTAAAGCGATTGCCAGGGGAGCGTACGTATACACGGTGTAGAAATATGTGGAGCTGGGTTGGCTATATATGGTAGCAAAAGATTAGCAATAATCAATTCAAAGATGCAATGTTGAATAAACGCTCAACGACGGTACTGTGCTGGTCCTAGGCTAGACCGGACTAGAGACGCGAGCCTAGAACACTAATGAGGTCACGTCGTAGCACAACTAGCATCAATGAAGGATACTAAGTAGCTCTGGACAGCAAGATATAAGTGAAGATCACAACGGCAGTAAAGATAATGAGGTGAAACAACAGCCAAGCAGGATATATCAACAACTTTGTCTCCAACTTTCCTCTGAAAAAGTTTGTGCCGATTTTTTTGTTTTATTTTTCTTCTTTTTTTTCCTCACACTTTTTTTTTCTTTCTCTCCTTTTTTTCTCTCTGACTTTTTTTTCTCCTTTTTTTTCTCTCTTTTTTTCTCCCTCTTTCCAAAACAAACTAGATAAGATGCAGACTGGATCAAGTGAAGATGTGAACGATCTCAACTATTATTATGACAATGAATGGTGGGTAGCACGTGGTGGAAATTGATGGATGGGTGGTGGACAGCGGAAGAGATAATGATGCAGCGGTGGCGTGACTAATGTGAACAGAACTCGAAACTCTAAACGAACTAGACACTAAGACCAGCAACTTACACGACGATGCAACCGATAATTCAACTATGCAAGCAATGAATAGAAAATTGCAAAGGCTCAGACTGGCTTGGATAAAGGATGAACAGATCTAACTTTTTTTTTGTGTGGCTTTTTCTTGGACAATAGGTAAGAAAATAAATCTAATCTAGGAAAACTGGAAATTCTCACCGAGCAACCTGAAAACTGATACCACTTGATAGAGGCGAGGGTGTCCCGATCTTTCGATGAGATGATAACTATCGATTTGGTGGAGACGACTTTGATGATCCGACTACAAACGTGCACGACGTTGCGCCTTAGCAATCGCTAAACCAATCTCCTGAGGTTACTGACGATGCCGGAAGCACGGTCAGCCTGACCACGAAGGTCTATTCCTGCAAGCAATCGAAGAACGAGCAAGAATATGATAAAGCAATCTGAATATTGCAAATATATATGAGGTATTGATAATGGTGGGGATCCGTAAGCGGTCTTGGTCTGGTCGTTGGACACAAACGAAGTACACGAAGTTGCGTTGGCTAACTTTTAACTAAACAAATCCCAAGGAAAAAGCTACTAGATGGATCTACTTATATAGGAGCAAGGGGTGGCGGCCAAGGAGGTGGGAGGACGTCCCAAGGCAGCATAAAACTAACCCTAGGTCGTACAAGGCTCATGGGCCCAAGTGGAGGTGATGTAACACCTTTGGACTTGTAGTTTGACTCGGATTCTGCTGCAGCATCAGATTGTTTCGTCCACAACTCAACGCTCCGGACGAATTTGAAGGTGATTCCAATTGGGTTGGAAGGTGCACGAAATCTAGTTTCCAACAAAAAAAGAATCACCCAATTCGGAGTCCGTATGAAAAACTTGTGTGCGTTTTGAGTCAGGTATGTCTGTGCAGTCCGAATCTGAATCCAGAACGTGAGAAACTTGGACTCTATCTTCTCTTGGGCCAAAAGTGACGTGAAAGAACTTTTTGGACAGCAAATAAACATCTCTTTCTTCCTTATCTTCATATGTGGATTGTACAAATGTCCCATACACCTGCAATTAGACAAAACACAAAAGTGTGTGAAGTATTTTTGTTCTGGATAACATAAATAGATTATTGAATAGTTTGCACTAGAAATCACCTGACAAATATGCATATATGCAATATTTTTGGTCATATCCAAGGTAGTCATGTCCTCATCAACATTGGAGCAAGAGCAAGCATGGAGATGATGCCATGTGCAAGGGGAACCAGAACGGAGTTACAAGTGATGATTTCAGGACATTGAAGCCACCATAAGACTGCATGAAGCCTTGGACGAAATATACAAGATGCCACTTCATAAATTTCGTCCAGAGGCTATTATAGGTGCTGCGTCACCTTTTTATTGGGCCAGGCCCATGTAATTTCGAAATACATTAGTATATGCTATTTTTAGAGTCCGTATGTGTGGGGAAACAAGAGATAGGGTTGATTTCGGACCCCTCCACCAAGGGCCACGAAATTCCCCCTCTCTTCCTCCATATATACAGCCCTTAGGGCACCGTTTAGACTTTGGGTTTTGTTTAGATTAAAAGTTCGCCATAGCTGCAACTTCGCGTACTTTGTTTGTGTTCAACGACCAGACAAAGGCGTCACAGAACCCCACCTTGATCAATAAAGTTTTCATCTTATATTCGCAATATCCAGATTGCAATCTTAGTTTCTTGCTTGTTCTTCGTTTGCTCGCAGGAAACAGACCCTCGTGGTAAGGTTGATCGTGCTCCGGCGTGGTCAATAACCTCTCGGAGTTGGTTTAGCGATTGCTAAGGCGCGACATCCTCGCACTTTCGTAGTCGGATCGTCAAAGTCGACTTCCACCAAAGCGATATCCATCATCTCATCGAAAGACGGGACACCTTTGCCTCTATCAAGTGGTATCAGATTTCCAGGTTGCTCGGTGAGATTTTACAGTTTTTCGTAGTTTAGATCGAGTCTGTTCTTCATACCTACAGTCCACGAAAAAGCCACAAAAAAATTAGGGTTAGTTCATCATATCCGAACCAATCTGAGCCTTTGCATAATCTTTTTAGGGTTTTGCTTTATTGAATTTGCGGTTGCATCGTTGTGTCTAGTTGCTGGTCTTAGAGTCTAGTCTTTTAGAGTTTCGAGTTCTGGTCATAAGTTGTCACGCCGCCGCCGCACCATCATCATCACCCCTGCCATCTACCACCACCGCTCTGAATCCATATCCATATACCACCACCAATCCGTGTCCATATACCACCACCGATCCATATCCATATACTACCACCGCTACCACCACCGCTGCCATATACCACCACCATATATCCACCACCAATCCGAGTTCCTTGCTTATTAGGTTTGTTTTCGAGATCCATCTAGATTCCGATTCGTGTTTCCTTGCCGGAGTAGGTTTCGGAAAAAAAAAGAGTCCGGAAACCAGCCTCCGTTTAGGCCCAAAATTTTCCGAAAACGCACTTGTCGAAAAATTTTCTAGCTATCCTATTTTTAGGTGCTTCTAAGCGTATTGAGACAGTCGCCGTTATAGAAAGTTTTTTTTGACCCGTTTCCAGTTTTTGGGTCCGGGCGGTCGAAAAAAAATTGGTAAAAAAAAAATTTGTGCCCATCCTGTCAGTTTGACCTGGGAAGAGTTTTGAGACACTCGCCATTATAGTGATTTTTCGCAAAAAAAAAGAGCAGCGCAAAAAAAAGACCGAGAAAAAAAATTTCCAGAGTGTGCTTTTCCCTTGTTTACGTGCAGCGCCGTGATTTTGTTAGTGTTCTAGGCTCGCGTCTTTAGCACGGTCTAGCCTAGGACCAGCACAGTACCGTCGTTGAGCGTTTATTCAACTTTGCATCTCTAAATTGATTATTGCTTACCCCTTTTGCTACCATATTATAAGCCTTCCCAGCTCCACATACATCTACGTCGTGCGTTTGATTCTCCCTGGTAATCGCTCTATCCAAGCTTTGAGAGTTTTGACTACAACGGTTGCCGATCACCGCCTGTTGCTGGGTAAGAACTGGTAAGAATTTGAGTTTTGCTTGACGGATTTGTGACATCCACCACCACCACTTGTTCGTAGTCTGTAGGATCATATTCTTGTGTGTTTCTATTGCTGCTAACCATGCCAGGATCACAAGCCGACGAGATTGACTGGGAGAACTTATCGAACAAGGAGCTTCATGATAAGTTTCAGCAAATGATGACTGAACAGGTACAAGATGTGCTGAACAATTTTGAAGAGGCCATGGAGAAGATCACTGGCCTTGAGAAGACGTTCGAAACAAAGCTCGATAACAGATTTAATGAACTGCTTGCGCGTCTTCCACCACCGGCTGCACCTGTCGCACCTCTGCAACAACAACAACTACGCCCCCTTCCGAATCAGTATGGACAAGCACAGCGTGTTCCTATTGAGCCAGGGCAAAATTCCGGTGCCGCTGCTACTGCTGTTGGTGCTTCTTTGGCTCCTGCTACTGCTGCTGCTGGTACCCAGGAGGATGATGAGTATGCGGGCGATTATGAGGATGAGGTTGATCAAAATCAGCACTACGTGCAGCCACCTGCACCACCACCAGCAGGTCGACCTCAGGTATATATTCGTAATGGTAGGCCTGCACCACCACCTCAGGTACGAGATGATGTCCATATTCCTAAACTAAAATTGAATATTCCACCATTTGAGGGTAGATATGTTCCTGATATATATCTTACTTGGGAGTTAGAAACTGAACAACGATTTACATGTTTACAATATCCTGAGGAGAGACGAGTTGCTGCTGCTGTTTGTGCTTTCACTAGTTTCGCATGTGTATGGTGGTCTGAACATTGTAGATTAAGTTCGACTGGGAGAACTTATCGAACAAGGAGCTTCATGATAAGTTTCAGCAAATGATGACTGAACAGGTACAAGATGTGCTGAACAATTTTGAAGAGGCCATGGAGAAGATCACTGGCCTTGAGAAGACGTTCGAAACAAAGCTCGATAACAGATTTAATGAACTGCTTGCGCGTCTTCCACCACCGGCTGCACCTGTCGCACCTCTGCAACAACAACAACTACGCCCCCTTCCAAATCAGTATGGACGAGCACAACGTGTTCCTATTGAGCCAGGACAAAATTCTGGTGCCGCTGCTACTGCTGTTGGTGCTTCTTTGGCTCCTGCTACTACTGCTGGTGGTACCCAGGAGGATGATGAGTATGCGGGCGATTATGAGGATGAGGTTGATCAAAATCAGCACTACGTGCAGCCACCTGCACCACCACCAGCAGGTCGACCTCAGGTATATATTCGTAATGGTAGGCCTGCACCACCACCTCAGGTACGAGATGATGTCCATATTCCTAAACTGAAATTGAATATTCCACCATTTGAGGGTAGATATGTTCCTGATATATATCTTACTTGGGAGTTAGAAACTGAACAACGATTTACATGTTTACAATATCCTGAGGAGAGACGAGTTGCTGCTGCTGTTTGTGCTTTCACTAGTTTTGCATGTGTATGGTGGTCTGAACATTGTAGATTATATCCTATTCCAACTACTTGGGCTGCTTTGAAAACTGCTATGCGTACTCGTTGGGTTCCACCATATTATCAACGTGAATTGCTTCAAAAATTACAGCGCTTAAGATAAGGAAAAAATTCTGTAGAAGAATATTATCAGGAATTACAAACTGGCATGATTAGATGTGGTATTGTTGAGGAGAATGAAGCTATGCTTGCACATTTTCTGGGTGGATTAAATAGGGAGATTCAGACCATTCTAGACTATAAGGAGTATACTAATATCACTCGTTTACTCCATCTTGCTTGTAAAGCTGAACGTGAAGTGCAGGATCGACAAGCATTGGCGCGAACTAACTTTTCTGCAGGCCGACCTTCATCATGGACACCGCGTGCATCTTCTACTTCAACTGCACCAGCACCTCAATCACGTGCCTCCTCCAGTCGTGATACAAGAAAACAGGCACAACCACCATTATCTGCCAAGAGCGCACCTGCTGGGCCTGCACAGAGTTCTTCTTCTTCCATGGCATTAACAGGGCACACAAATGATATTATTTGTCGCCATTGTAAGGGAGGAGGTCATTATGCGAGAGAATGCAAATCTCCGCGTGTGATGATTGCTACCGCGGATGGTGGATATGAGTCCGCTAGTGACTATGATGAGGAGACTTTGGCTCTTATTACACGTGAAGAACATGGTGGAGATGATTCTTATAATGAGACGCAATACATGGCTCCTGAAGACGCTGACAGGTATGAATGTTTAGTTGCTCAACGTGTTTTGAGTGTGCAGGTCACACAAGCTGAGCAAAATCAGAGGCACAATTTGTTCCATACCAAGGGAGTTGTGAAAGAACGTTTTGTGCGCGTCATCATAGATCGAGGGAGCTGCAACAACTTGGCTAGCATGGAGATGGTGGAGAAGCTTTCTCTCACCACAAGACCACATCCACATCCTTACTACATCCAATGGTTCAACAACAGCGGCAAGGTTAAGGTAACACGTACTGTTCGTGTGCATTTTAGTATATCTACATATGCTGATTATGTTGATTGTGATGTGGTACCTATGCAAGCATGTTCCTTATTACTTGGTAGACCATGGCAATTTGATAAAATTTCTGTACACCATGTAGAAACAATCAGTATACTCTTGTTCATAAGGATAAAAATATTACTTTGCTTCCTATGACTCCTGATTGTATTTTGAAAGATGATATTCATAGACCTAATAAAGCAAAACAAGAGAAGAATAAGAGTGAAAATCAGATTGTGGCAAAAGAATTTGAGCAACAAATGAAGCCTAATAATAAACCATCTAGTGTTGCTTCTGAAATTAAATTGAAAAGTGCATGTTTATTTGCCACCAAATCTGATATTGATGAGCTAGATTTCAGCAAATCTGTTTGCTATGCTTTTGTGTGCAAAGAGGCATTATTTTCATTCGAGGACGTACCTTCCTCTTTGCCTCCTGCTATCGCTAACATTTTACAGGAGTTCGCTGACGTCTTTCCACAAGACGTGCCATCGGGATTACCACCTATTCGAGGGATTGAGCATCAGATCGACTTAATTCCCGGTGCTTCACTGCCAAACCGTGCGCCATACCGTACCAATCCAGAGGAGACGAAGGAGATTATGCGTCAAGTACAAGAGCTTCTCAACAAAGGTTATATACGCGAATCCCTTAGTCCTTGTGATGTTCCTATTATTCTAGCGCCGAAAAAGGATGGTACATCGCGTATGTGTGTTGATTGTAGAGGCATTAATAATATTACTATTCGTTATCGTCATCCTATTCCTAGGCTAGATGATATGCTAGATGAATTGAGTGGCTCTACAATATTCTCCAAAGTTGATTTGCGTAGTGGATACCATCAAATTCGTATGAAATTGGGGGATGAATGGAAAACAGCATTTAAAACTAAGTTTGGATTATATGAGTGGTTAGTCATGCCTTTTGGGTTAACTAATGCGCCTAGTACTTTCATGAGACTAATGAACGAAGTTTTACGTGCTTTCATTGGACGATTTGTGGTAGTCTATTTTGATGATATACTGATTTATAGCAGATCTTTGGAAGAACATTTGGAACATTTACGTGCTGTTTTTATTGCTCTACGTGATGCACGTTTGTTTGGTAACCTTGGGAAGTGCACCTTTTGCACCGACCGAGTATCTTTTCTTGGCTATGTTGTTACTCCACAGGGAATTGAAGTTGATAAAGCCAAGATTGAAGCTATTGAGAGTTGGCCGCAGCCCAAAACGGTCACACAAGTGAGGAGTTTTCTTGGCCTCGCTGGATTCTATAGGCGTTTTGTGAGAGATTTCAGCACCATTGCTGCACCTCTCAATGAGCTTACAAAGAAAGATGTGCCTTTTCTGTGGGGTACCGCACAGGAAGAAGCCTTCACGGTATTGAAAGATAAGTTGACACATGCTCCTTTACTCCAACTTCCTGATTTTAATAAGACTTTTGAGCTTGAATCTGATGCTAGTGGAATTGGATTAGGAGGTGTGTTATTACAAGATGGCAAACCTGTTGCATACTTTTCTGAAAAATTGAGTGGGCCTAGTCTGAATTATTCTACTTACGATAAAGAATTATATGCTCTTGTTCGGACTTTAGAAACATGGCAACATTATTTATGGCCCAAAGAATTTGTTATACATTCTGATCATGAATCTTTGAAACATATTAAAAGTCAAGCTAAACTGAATCGTATACATGCTAAATGGGTTGAATTTATTGAGACTTTCCCTTATGTCATTAAACACAAGAAGGGAAAAGAAAATGTAATTGTTGATGCATTGTCTCGTCGCTATACTATGCTTTCACAACTTGACTTCAAAATATTTGGTTTGGAGACCATCAAAGATCAATATGTGCATGATGCTGATTTTAAAGATGTAATGCAGAATTGTAAAGAAGGAAGAATGTGGAACAAGTTTGTCGTTAATGATGGATTTGTGTTTCGTGCTAACAAGCTATGCATTCCAGCTAGCTCCGTTCGTCTTTTGTTGTTGCAGGAGGCACATGGAGGAGGATTAATGGGACACTTTGGCGTGAAGAAGACGGAGGACGTACTTGCTACACATTTCTTTTGGCCAAAGATGAGACGGGATGTTGAGCGTTTTATTGCTCGCTGCACTACATGTCAAAAAGCTAAGTCATGACTCAATCCTCATGGTTTATATATGCCTTTGCCTGTACCTAGTGTTCCTTGGGAGGATATATCTATGGACTTTGTTTTAGGTTTACCTCGAACAAAGAAGGGGAGGGATAGCATATTTGTTGTCGTGGATAGATTCTCGAAAAAGGCACACTTTATACCATGTCATAAAAGCGATGATGCTGTTAATGTTGCTGATTTGTTCTTTCGTGAAATTATTCGCTTGCATGGTGTGCCAAATACTATTGTTTCAGATCGTGATACTAAATTTCTTAGCCACTTTTGGAGATGTTTATGGGCTAATTTGGGGACTAAACTGCTTTTTAGTACTACTTGTCACCCCCAAACTGATGGACAAACTGAAGTAGTCAATAGAACATTGTCTACTATGCTTAGGGCTGTTTTGAAGAATAATAAGAAAATGTGGGAGGAATGCTTGCCTCATATTGAATTTGCTTATAATCGTTCATTGCATTCTACAACTAAGATGTGCCCTTTTGAAGTTGTGTATGGTTTCCTACCTCGTGCACCTATTGATTTGTTGCCTCTTCCATCTTCGGAGAAGGTTAATTTTGATGCTGAAGAACGTGCTGAATTGATTTTAAAAATGCATGAGTTAACTAAGGAAAACATTGAGCGTATGAATGCTAAATATAAACTTGCTGGAGATAAGGGTAGAAAACATGTTCTGTTTGCACCTGGAGATCTTGTTTGGTTACATTTGCGTAAGGATAGATTTCCTGATTTGCGCAAATCAAAGCTAATGCCACGTGCTGCTGGTCCCTTTAAGGTGTTGGAGAAAGTAAATGATAATGCATATAAACTTGAGCTGCCTGCAGATTTTGGGGTTAGTCCCACTTTTAACATTGCAGATTTGAAGCCTTATTTGGGTGAGGAAGATGAGCTTCCCTCAAGGACGACTTCATTTCAAGAAGGGGAGGATGATGAGGACATCAATACCATCGTTACACCCACAGCCCCTACTGCTACATATACTGGACCAATTACTAGAGCTCGCGCACGCCAATTAAATTATCAGGTACTTTCGTTTCTTGGTAATGATTCTAATGTTCATGAGAATATGATGCTGCCTAAATTGGATACATTTGTTTTGCTTACAAATGAAGGGCCTAGCTTGGAGAAGGATGGACATTGGAGCAAGAGCAAGCATGGAGATGATGCCATGCGCAAGGGGAACCAGAACAGAGTTACAAGTGATGATTTCAGGACTTTGAAGCCACCATAAGAGTGCATGAAGCCTTGGACGAAATATACAAGATGCCACTTCATAAATTTCGTCCAGAGGCTATTATAGGTGCTGCGTCACCTTTTTATTGGGCCATGCCCATGTAATTTCGAAATACATTAGTATATGCTATTTTTAGAGTCCGTATGTGTGGGGAAACAAGAGATAGGGTTGATTTCGGACCCCTCCACCAAGGGCCACGAAATTCCCCCTCTCTTCCTCCATATATACAGCCCTTAGGGCACCGTTTAGACTTTGGGTTTTGTTTAGATTAAAAGTTCGCCATAGCTGCAACTTCGCGTACTTCGTTTGTGTTCAACGACCAGACAAAGGCGTCACAGAACCCCACCTTGATCAATAAAGCTTTCATCTTATATTCGCAATATCCAGATTGCAATCTTAGTTTCTTGCTTGTTCTTCGTTTGCTCGCAGGAAACAGACCCTCGTGGTCAGGTTGATCGTGCTCCGGCGTGGTCAATAACCTCTCGGAGTTGGTTTAGCGATTGCTAAGGCGCGACATCCTCGCACGTTCGTAGTCGGATCGTCAAAGTCGACTTCCACCAAAGCGATATCCATCATCTCATCGAAAGACGGGACACCTTTGCCTCTATCAGATCCTGAGCCCTACATGAGTTTTGAAGTATGCATGTTATATTTACAGGGGTGTATGCCATGTATTTTTGTGATCTCTGTGGTGGCTAGCACAAGCATGCAAAGTAGGTCACTTAATGTTGCTGATTTCAGGGACTTCGAAATATTCCAAGTCTCTGCCCCGTCCTTATTTTTTATGTCATGTGTTCATGTTGTTTCCTAGTGATCCGTGCCTCTTTTGAGCATGATCAGTAAGGATGTTTTGTAGATATTGTGGTGCTCTATCCATCCATGTCTTTGTTTGCAATTATGGTGCACCCTAGCTTGAGTCAATCGAGCTCTACTTTTGCTATAAAATGTTCCTGGCATATTGTTAACATGTTTAGCAATTTTGTCGAGCTTGTTGTAGTTGATCCATGCTTGCTATGTTGTTGTTCTTGCCATTTTTAGCTTCTATGCCATGTCTACTTGCTGGGTGTATGCTTAGTTTGTCATGCAATGCCTCGTAGTGAGTGCATTGAGCTCGTAAACATGCCTACTTGATGTCTGTTTTGCCATGTTCCAGTTTTTTCACTAAGTCTGAATCTGTTAACGATTATTGCTATGTTCACGTGGTTGCAATTGTATTTTCTGATCCCTTTTGGCTTATGGTTAGTAAGGGACTTTTGTTGTATGCTTTGAGTAGCTTCATTCCATGCTTTGCTTTGCCATGATATGTTCCTGTAGCATGTAGTTATCGTGCTCTAAACATTGCTTCCTGATGTTAAATTCCAGACTTGCTGTTAATTTCACTAAGTCTGAAACCTGTTATCTTTTGCTCTTTTGCCATGCTTGTTTGAGCTTGCTATTGAGTGAATTAGCCATAGCTCAGTGTTCATCTCTTGTCAAGCATCATGAGTGGATCCCTGCCATGTATTTTGTTGCCATGTTGGAGTGCAGTAGCATTATGTTCTTGATGCATTTAGATGGTCTCGTGCTGTTAATCGCAGATCTGTGCCATATTTGTTTTGCTTGTCATTTCCAAACCGTGCATCCGATTCTGGTGATCTTTATATCGATTTCAACCCAAATCAACTCCTCTTTCCACTGGCACTCTTGGTTTTCCAAGTTGAGGCCAGGTTCAATCATTCCTTTCCAAATCATGCATATGCATCACATATCGCATCCTGCATATCATACCATGTTTGCATCATGTTGTTTGTGCATTGCACATGGTTGATTATTCTCCCTTTGCTTGTGTTTCTTGCTTTGGGTAGAGCCGGGAGATGAGTACGTGATCGAGGAGCCCGTTGAGTATGTTTACAAGGATCAAGTCAACTCAGAGAACTTTGCAGGCAAGATGACCATACCCTCAAAATCACTTCTATCTTTGCTTGCTAGATGCTCGCACTTCTGCTATGCCTATGCTACGATACCTACCACTTACTTATCATGCCCCCATATTGCCATGTCAAACCTCTAACCCACCTTGTCCTAGCAAACCGTTGTTTGGCTATGTCACCGCTTTGCTCAGCCCCTCTTATAGCGTTGCTAGTTGCAGGTGAAGATTGGAGTTTGTTCCTTGTTGGGACATGTTTATTGTTGGGATATCATTATATTATGTTGTCCATCTTAATGCACCTATATACTTGGTAGAGGGTGGAAGGCTCGGCCTTATGCCTGGTGTTTTGTTCCACTCTTGCCGCCCTAGTTTCCATCATACCGGTGTTATGTTCCTTGATTTTGCGTTCCTTACACGGTTGGGTTATAATGGGAACCCCTTGACAGTTCGCCTTGAATAAAACTCCTCCAGCATGGCCCAACCTTGGTTTTTACCATTCACCACCTAGCCTCTTTTTCCCTTGGGTTCCGCGGACTCAAGGGTCATTTTTATTTAAACCCCCGGGCCAGTGCTCCTTTGAGTGTTGGTCCAACCTGTCAGCCGCCGATGGCCACCAGGGGCAACTCTGGGCTGGCCTACCGGAAGTTTGGACAATCCGATGTGCCCTGAGAACGAGATATGTGCAACTCCTATCGGGATTTGTCGGCACAATCGGGTGGCTTTGCTGGTTTAGTTTTACCATTGTCGAGATGTCTTGTAACTGGGATGCCGAGTCTGATCGGATTGTCTTGGGAGAAGGAATATCCTTCATTGACCGTGAGAGCTTGTGATGGGCTAAGTTGGGACTCCCATGTAGGGATTTGAACTTCCGAAAACCGTGCCCGCGGTTATGGGCAGATGGGAATTTGTTAATGTCCAGTTGTAGATAACCTGAAACTTAACTTAATTTAAAATGCATCAACCGCGTATGTAACCGTGATGGTCTCTTCTCGGCAGGGTCCGGGAAGTGAACACGGTGTTGGAGTTATGCCTGAACGTAGGTTGTTTTAGGATCACTTCTTGATCATAGTTGTTCGACCATGCCTTTGCCTTCTCTTCTCGTTCTCATTTGCGTATGTTAGTCACCATATATGCTAGTCGCTTGCTGCAGCTCCACATCATACCTTTTACCCTTCATATAAGCTTAAATAGTCTTGATCGCGAGGGTGTGAGATTGCTGAGTCCCTGTGGCTCACAGATTCCTTCCAAAACCAGGTGCAGGGACCGATGATTCCATTCCAGGAGATTCAACTGAGCTCAAGTGGGAGTTCGATGAGGACTCAGGACGATACTACGTGTCTTTCCGAGATGATCAGTAGTGGTGCCCAGTTGGGGCGATCGGGGACTATGTTGCATTTGGGGTTTATCTTTATTTTGGTAACGTAGTCGGACCTTGAGTGTATCTGGATGAATGTAATGACTTATTTATGCATTGTGTGACGTGGCGAGTGTAAGCCAACTATGTATCCTTTTCCCTTAATGTATTACATGGGTTGTTGTGAAGATTACCTCACTTGCGACATTGCTTTCAATGCGGTTATGCCTCTAAGTCATGCTTCGACACGTGGGAGATATAGCCGCATCTGATGAGGACATGACTACCTTGGATATGACCAAAAATATTGCATATATGCATATTTGTCAGGTGATTTCTAGTGCAAACTATTCAATAATCTATTTATGTTATCCAGAACAAAAATACTTCACACACTTTTGTGTTTTGTCTAATTGCAGGTGTATGGGACATTTGTACAATCCACATATGAAGATAAGGAAGAAAGAGATGTTTATTTGCTGTCCAAAAAGTTCTCTCACGTCACTTTTGGCCCAAGAGAAGATAGAGTCCAAGTCTCTCACGTTCTGGATTCAGATTCGGACTGCACAGACATACCTGACTCAAAACGCACACAAGTTTTTCATACGGACTCCGAATTGGGTGATTCTTTTTTTGTTGGAAACTAGATTTCGTGCACTTTCCAACCCAATTGGAATCACCTTCAAATTCGTCCGGAGCGTTGAGTTGTGGACGAAACAATCTGATGCTGCAGCAGAATCCGAGTCAAACTACAAGTCCAAAGGTGTTACATCACCTCCACTTGGGCCCATTGGCCTTGTACGACCTAGATTTAGTTTTAGGCTGCCTTGGGACGTCCTCCCACCTCCTTGGCCGCCACCCCTTACTCCTATATAAGTAGATCCATCTAGTAGCTTTTTCCTTGGGATTTGTTTAGTTAAAAGTTAGCCATTGCAACTTCGTGTACTTCGTTTGTGTCCAACGACCAGACCAAGACCGCTTCCGGATCCCCACCATTATCAATACCTTATATATATTTGCAATATTCAGATTGCTTTATCATATTCTTGCTCGTTCTTCGATTGCTTGCAGGAATATACCTTCGTGGTCAGGCTGACCGTGCTTCCGGCGTCGTCAGTAACCTCAGGAGATTGGTTTAGCGATTGCTAAGGCGCAACGTCGTGCACGTTTGTAGTCGGATCGTCAAAGTCGTCTCCACCAAAGCGAAATCCACCGTCTCATCGAAAGATCGGGACACCCCGCCTCTATCAAGTGGTATCAAGTGGTATCAGAGTTCCAGGTTGCTCGGTGAGATTTTACAGTTTTTCGTAGTTTAGATCGAGTCCATCTTCGCTTGATCCAATCTACATCTTATCTAGTTTGTTTTGGAAAGAGGGAGAGAGAAAAAAAAGGAAAAGAAAAAAAAAGCGTGAGAAAAAAAAAGAGAAGAAAAAAAATTGGATCTATCTAGAATCAATCTCGTACCTGAATTCGGATTGGAATCTATTTTGCGCACTGTTTAGTAAAACAGGTGTATCTTCCTCATACGAAGTCAGTTTTGGCTCCATGAGTACTCAAATTGAAGATAGCGACGAGCCGCATCTAAATAGTTGCAGAAGCTAGTTCAATATTTGACACCTCAAAATCGGCTTCTAAATAGGTCTTTTTGCCCTCCGAAGTTCGTGAACACAACTTGTTCCAATTTTTCAGGCCAGTTTTAGAATTCTTTGACTCCTCATATCAACTCGGAATTGAGTGATTCTTTTTGCATTGGAAAGCTTGAGTTAGTAGCATTCTTTGAAAGAATTTATCAGAAAATTGTCTCAAACTTTTCAAGAGGAAAGTTGGAGAGAGAGTTGTTGTATATCCTGCTTGGCAGTTGTTTTTCATTATTATCTTCACTGCCGTTGTGATCTTCACTTATATCTTGCTGTCAAGAGCTACTTAGTATCCTTCATTGATGCTAGTTGTGCTACGCCGTGACCTCATTAGTGTTCTAGGCTCGCGTCTCTAGTCCGGTCTAGCCTAGGACCAGCACAGTACCGTCGTTGAGCGTTTATTCAACATTGCATCTTTGAATTGATTATTGCTAATCTTTTGCTACCATATATAGCCAACCCAGCTCCACATATTTCTACACCGTGTATACGTACGCTCCCCTGGCAATCGCTTTACTCAATATTCGGAGTTACATGACACCGCTGGTTGCCGATCACCGCCTGCTGCATGGTAAGAACGTGTAAGACATTGATATTTGCTTTACTATGAGCGTTTTACCACCACATCCTAGTAGTTATAGGAACATTATTTTTGGGTTTTGTTTCTTGTTCTACTAATCATGACAGGATCCAGAGTCAATTCATGGGCTTCGTCGATCGCGGGAGACGTGCCACCACCTTTGCAAATACCACAACCGTCACGAGAGGTGCACAAACATCCAAATGCACATGATCAGGTTAATGTATCTATACCACCATTTAATGGCCGTTTTAAACCTGCTTTATATATTGAATGGGAGTTCGACATAAAAAATATATTTGCTTCCCATAATTTCAATGAACATAACAAGGTTAAGGTTGCGGTTGGTTCTTTCACTGGTTATGCTTTGGTTTGGTGGAATGAATATTGTCGGTTACACCCTGATTATATACCTACTACGTGGGATGATTTGAAACTTGCCATGCGACATACTTTCGTCCCTGCTTATTATACTCGTGACATGATTAAGAAGTTGCAACACTTAAAACAAGGTAGTGAAACTGTAACAAAATATTATGATGATTTACAAACTACCTTGTTGCATTCCTCTTTAGAAGAAAGTGAAGATGATTTTATGGATAGATTTTGGGGAGGATTAAACCGTGATATTCAAGAGATACTAATTCATGAAGAGTGTTATCCTATGGACCATTTGTTTCATCTTGCATGCAAAGCTGAACAGGAAATAAAACAACGTGTTGGCCACGAGGAGAACAAGCGCACGGTGCACATTCCAAGAGTTGATATGATTGTTCCTTCAACTACTGGGCATACTATGACAACCACATCCGTTGTTGTCAGGACTACATCACCTCCACCATGTGACACATCGCCCCCGAGAGTGGCTACATCATCTGAGTTGATCATAAGAGGTAATGACAAAGGTACTGATCTTCCATCTCTACATGAGAATGATGAATGCCTTGTCAATTTGAATGCACCATCTGATGAGCTACCCACTACTTTGATCACACCACCTATTTTAGAGGACTACGTTGATAATTTGACTTTGCCATGTGATCAAACAACTGAAATACCAACAATTTTGAGTGCACACATTGAATTAACTATTGATGCAAAAGAACCAATGTTTAATCATTTTGATATGACCTCTAATCTTGGTGATGATTCTGTGTTGAATGACTTATTGCATGTTTGCTTATTTAAGCATGTTGTAGCATGTAAATTTGATGAAAGTAAGGTTTATTCACCAATGTTGGGATGGTTTAATGATGAACATTGTCAATCTTTTGAAATGAATAAGAGCTTCATTTATATGTGCAAACTGAGTTGCAATATTTTCATGCCTTCTACTTCTTGTGCTAATTTTTTGGCTTTAGATTTTATGAACTATGCAAGTTACTCATCTATTCATGTGTCATATATGCAAAAATCAAGGGAAGTAAAAATGGATGACATATACATATACAACATGTACACCTTGTCTCTTTTGTTAGCCACATTTTAGATTAAGCAACGCCGAGGACGGCTTTATTTTCAAGAAGGGGAGGATGATGAGGACATGACTACCTTGGATATGACCAAAAATATTGCATATATGCATATTTGTCAGGTGATTTCTAGTGCAAACTATTCAATAATCTATTTATGTTATCCAGAACAAAAATACTTCACACACTTTTGTGTTTTGTCTAATTGTAGGTGTATGGGACATTTGTACAATCCACATATGAAGATAAGGAAGAAAGAGATGTTTATTTGTTGTCCAAAAAGTTCTCTCACGTCACTTTTGGCCCAAGAGAAGATAGAGTCCAAGTCTCTCACGTTCTGGATTCAGATTCGGACTGCACAGACATACCTGACTCAAAACGCACACAAGTTTTTCATACGGACTCCGAATTGGGTGATTCTTTTTTTGTTGGAAACTAGATTTCGTGCACTTTCCAACCCAATTGGAATCACCTTCAAATTCGTCCGGAGCGTTGAGTTGTGGACGAAACAATCTGATGCTGCAGCAGAATCCGAGTCAAACTACAAGTCCAAAGGTGTTACATCACCTCCACTTGGGCCCATTGGCCTTGTACGACCTAGATTTAGTTTTAGGCTGCCTTGGGACGTCCTCCCACCTCCTTGGCCGCCACCCCTTACTCCTATATAAGTAGATCCATCTAGTAGCTTTTTCCTTGGGATTTGTTTAGTTAAAAGTTAGCCATTGCAACTTCGTGTACTTCGTTTGTGTCCAACGACCAGACCAAGACCGCTTCCGGATCCCCACCATTATCAATACCTTATATATATTTGCAATATTCAGATTGCTTTATCATATTCTTGCTCGTTCTTCGATTGCTTGCAGGAATATACCTTCGTGGTCAGGCTGACCGTGCTTCCGGCGTCGTCAGTAACCTCAGGAGATTGGTTTAGCGATTGCTAAGGCGCAACGTCGTGCACGTTTGTAGTCGGATCGTCAAAGTCGTCTCCACCAAAGCGAAATCCACCGTCTCATCGAAAGATCGGGACACCCCGCCTCTATCAAGTGGTATCAGCATCGAGGGTGTTACACGTTTTCTCTGCAAAATACACATTTAGATCAAACAGAAAATCGAAGGGATAATTTAAAAGATGATCGACATGAGCAGTCGATAGGCAGTTACCTTCCATACTGGCAAACTTCATCTTGAGTCGTCTTCAAGTTTTGTTGGGCCAGCTCCAGGTCAAGGTTGAGTTGCCTCTGATTCTCCTCAAATTCGGCGAACATGGAAATGAGGGTGCAAGATTTCTGCAGTATGTAAAAGACATATCAATCGACGAGATCAAAGATTATTTACTTCCGGGTGAATAAAGCTTCAAGACTACTCAGACCCCAACCGACTGCCAGCTCTCGACTGCGGTCTCGGGGACTACACCCAGTGGGTGCACTTGGCGTGCCCCCACTGGTTTGGATTCCATTCGGCTGGTCCGCCCAGACCGAATACCAAAAAAAGAGTGCTCAGACCCCAGCCGACTACCAGCAGTCGACTGCGGTCTCGGGGACTACACCCAGTGGGTGCACTTGGCGTGCTCCCACTGGTTTGGATTTCACTCGGCTGGCCCACCCAGATCGAGTGCACAAAATAAAATAAAAAGAGACGAAAAGTGCTCAGACCCCAGTTGACTGCCAGCAGTCGACTGTGGCTCGGGGACTACACCCAGTGGGTGCACTTAGCATGCCACCACTGGTTCAGATCCCATTCGACCAGACCGAGTGGAAGAGTGCAAATAATAAAGACGACAAAACACCCACTGGGTGTACATATTCAAAGCAGACTATAAGACAAGTTTAGTTGGAAGTCAAGTTCAGTCAGAAGTCAACTTACCTGGACATTGGCTCGAAGAGCCGCACTGGCGTCGTAAGCAGCCTGACTATTGTCGTGCACCGCCTTCATCCGCTCCATCATTACGCCAGCCTGACGGATAGCCTCCGCGGCGGCGGCTGACTGGCTTTCCGGAATATGATAGGTGGTGAAGAAGGGGACAGACGGTCCAGACGCACCAGCTTGGGGCTCCAAGGCATGAGGTTGGATGGCTGAAGAAAACACTGGTACAGTCGACGGTGCGGGGTGCTCACTCGACATTGGGACAGCAAAGGTTACAGAGGCTCTACTCGCATCTTCGGGCCGTTGGATTGTTGGTTATGTTGCCGGTTCCGACCGAGATATCCTGCCAGCTGTTGTTTTCTTGCTCTTCCTGGGCCTCAGCGGCACGTCCTCGTCATCATCCGGAAGCTCAATGACATTGGGAGGGGCTGCAAAAAAGTTAGCCGACTCCAGATGAGTCACCAGAAGTTAATCGACCATAGAATCAAGAACGAGATCACAAGGCTTATACTTGGGTTGGAGATGACCGCATCTTCCATGTCCTCGTCTTCATACTAGCGAGTGGAAGTCCCAGAGGTACCGACACTACAAATTTCAGAGTTCAGTCGGTCATGTCTAACGAAATGAATCGACTCAAATTCAGATTCATACTAAAGCAAGAAATCAAGTCCAACTAATACCCGGAAGTAATGGGGATGGCCACTTTGATCTTCAGCAAGGCCTTTCGCGGTTTGGACGGCGTAGCTTTCGGTTGCTTCAACGCCTTTTCAGGCGGTGCTAGAGAAGACGTTCGAGGGCGCTTCGATGACTGCCCAGTTAGCGCGGTCACCTTGCCGCGGGCACTTGCTGGATCGTGAGAAAGCTTGAATCGTCTTTCCCTACGAGGAGGAGAGTCGACCTCTTCTTCATCACTCGGGTCGTCGCTATCCTCGTCCTCCTTGTCATCAGAGCGCCACTCGCCACTCTCACCTCCACTCGCTTCTCCCTCTGGGTCCTGCTCCTGCTCCCTGTTGGGCATCGAGTACATCTCAGTTAGGGCCTAGAAGACAACAAACAAGACAAGAGAGAGTCGGGTGACAGCAGACAATAACTTGATAAATCAAGAAAACACTCGACCATGTGGAGTCATACCTTGTCATTCTCGTATGAATTGTTGAGTGGAGGAATCCTCCGGGATCCCCTAGGGTTGTCTTTGTTGCCAGTGATACTATTCAGCCACCGTTCCAACGTAGCATCATCGACCTCCTCTGGATGGATCCGAGTGGTGTCGTTGATGCCCGAATACATCCACATCGGATGGTCATGGGCTTGAAGTGGTTGGATGCGTCGCCTGAGGAAGACCTCCAACAGATCCATACCGGTTACTCCATCATGAACAAGTTGAACTACTCGCTCGACCAACACCTTCACTTGCGCCTTCTCCTCAGGGATCACTTTCAAAGCATAGGGCTTCTCCACTCGGGCCATGGAAAAGGGGGGAAGTCCAGTCGACTGACCTGGAGTCGGCTGGTCCTCGCAGTAGAACCAGGTCGACTGCCACCCTCAAACCGACATAGGAAGGATCATGGCTGGGAAAGTACTCTTACTCCTCATTTGGATCCCAAGACCCCCGCACATCTTAATCATTTGCGTTCTCTTGTCACTTGGGTTGGCCTTCTTGACTGACTGAGAATGGCAGGTGAACATGTGCTTGAAGAGCCCCCAGTGTGGCCTACAGCCCAGGAAGCTCTCGCACATGGACACAAAGCAGCAAGATATACGATGGTGTTCGGGGTGAAGTGGTGGAGTTGCGCCCCGAAGAAGTTCAAGAAACCTCGAAAGAAAGGGTGGGGAGGCAAGGAAAACCCGCGGTCGACGTCAGTAGGGAGGAGGACGCGCTCGCCCTCCTGTGGCTGCAGCTCGGTCTCGTTCCCCGGGAGTCACGCCGACTCATGGGGAATCAATCCCCCCTCGACCAGGTCGTCGATGTCATCCTGGCGGATCGTCGAGCGAATCCAGTCGCCCTGGATCCAGGCCGGCGGCAAGCCGACCCTCGAAGAAGATCCACCCCGGCCGGACTTCTTCCCCTTCGAATTCGTCATCGCCTTCTTCGCACGCTCCAACGCCACCGTCTTCTCCTTCCCCATGGCAGCGGATCGAGTTCGAACGGAGCAACGACACCGAGAATAAAGGCAGTTGCGGTGGAGAAAACAGAGGAGGAAGGGGAAGAATGGGAACACACTGTGCGAAAAGCCCTGTCCGACGCCTTATATGAAGTCATTTCCGAGTGGCTGACTCGTGGGCCCAGGCGGTTCGATCAAATCGTGCAACAGTCGCGCACGCGATACGTGGTGAAAAAGGTGGCATGGTGATCGAGGCGGCCTGCCTAATCCGTCCCAATTACTGCGGCCTCCTCCGCCTGGCGCGCTTCCCAAAATTTGAATCCCGCGAAATCCGCAGAAAGCAGAACAACCCGTCAGACGGAGGGTTTTTCTCATATCAACACTCGAATCTTAACAATGAAAGTTCACTCGACAAAACCAAGAATGGATCAAGGCGACTAAACAAGCAGTTGAAGCCATCATGGATGTTCATTCAACCTCTAGACAAGACATTTCTTGATAGAGGCAAAGGTGTCCCGTCTTTCGATGAGATGATGGATATCGCTTTGGTGGCAGTCGACTTTGACGATTCGACTACGAACGTGCGAGGACGTCACGCCTTAGAAATCGCTAAACCAACTCCGAGAGGTTATTGACCACGCCGGAGCACGATCAACCTGACCACGAGGGTCTGTTTCCTGCGAACAAACGAAGAACAAGCAAGAAACTGAGATTGCAATCTGGATATTGCGAATATAAGATGAAAGCTTTATTGATCAAGGTGGGGTTCTGTGACGCCTTTGTCTGGTCGTTGAACACAAACGAAGTACGCGAAGTTGCAGCTATGGCGAACTTTTAATCTAAACAAAACCCAAAGTCTAAACGATGCCCTAAGGGCTGTATATATGGAAGAAGAGGGGGGAATTTCGTGACCCTTGGTGGAGGGGTCCGAAATCAACCCTATCTCTTGTTTCCCCACACATACGGACTCTAAAAATAGCCTATACTTATGTATTTCGAAATTACATGGGCCTGGCCCAATAATAAGGTGACACAGCACCTATAATAGCCTCGGGACGAAATTTATGAAGTGGCATCTTATATATTTCGTCCAAGGCTTCATGCACCCATTATGGTGGCTTCAAAGTCCTGAAATCATCACTTGTAACTCCGTTCTTGTTCCCCTTGCGCATGCCATCATCTCCATGCTTGTTCTTAATCCAATGTTCATCCTTCTCCAAGCTAGGCCCTTTATTTTCTCTAACACCTTAAAGGGACCATCAGCACGTGGCATTAACTTTGATTTGCGCAAATCCGGAAATCTATCCTTACGCAAATGTAACCAAACAAGATCTCCAGGTGCAAACACAACATGTTTTCTACCCTTATCTCCAGCAAGTTTATATTTAGCATTCATACGCTCAATGTTTTCCTTAGTTAACTCATGCATTTTTAAAATCAATTCAGCACGTTGTTTAGCATCAAAATTAACCTTCTCCTAAGATGGAAGAGCCAACAAATCAATAGGTGCACGAGGTAGGAAACCATACACAACTTCAAAAGGGCACATCTTAGTAGTAGAATGCAATGAACGATTATAAGCAAATTCAATATGAGGCAAGCATTCCTCCCACATTTTCTTATTATTCTTCAAAACAGCCCTAAGCATAGTAGACAACATTCTATTGACTACTTCAGTTTGTCCATCAGTTTGGGGGTGACAAGTAGTACTAAAAAGCAGTTTAGTCCCCAAATTAGCCCATAAACATCTCCAAAAGTGGCTAAGAAATTTAGTATCACGATCTGAAACAATAGTATTTGGCACACCATGCAAGCGAATAATTTCACGAAAGAACAAATCAGCAACATTAACAGCATCATCGCTTTTATGACATGGTATAAAGTGTGCCATTTTCGAGAATCTATCCACGACAACAAATATGCTATCCCTCCCCTTCTTTGTTCGAGGTAAACCTAAAACAAAGTCCATAGATATATCCTCCCAAGGAACACTAGGTACAGGCAAAGGCATATATAAACCATGAGGATTGAGTCGTGACTTAGCTTTTTGACATGTAGTGCAGCGAGCAATAAAACGCTCAACATCCCGTCTCATCTTTGGCCAAAAGAAATGTGTAGCAAGTACGTCCTCCGTATTCTTCACGCCAAAGTGTCCCATTAATCCTCCTCCATGCGCCTCCTGCAACAACAAAAGACGAACGGATCTAGCTGGAATGCATAGCTTGTTAGCACGAAACACGAATCCATCGTTAACGACGAACTTGTTCCACATTCTTCCTTCTTTACAATTCTGCATTACATCTTTAAAATCAGCATTATGCACATATTGATCTTTGATGGTCTCCAAACCAAATATTTTGAAGTATAGCGGCGAGACAATGCATTAGCAATAACATTTTCTTTTCCCTTCTTGTGTTTAATGACATAAGGAAAAGTCTCAATGAATTCAACCCATTTAGCATGTCTACGATTCAGTTTAGCTTGACTTTTAATACGTTTCAAAGATTCATGATCAGAATGTATAACAAATTCTTTGGGCCATAAATAATGTTGCCATGTTTCTAAAGCCCGAACAAGAGCATATAATTCATTATCATAAGTAGAATAATTCAGACTAGGCCCACTCAATTTTTCAGAAAAGTATGCAACAGGTTTGCCATCTTGTAATAACACACCGCCTAATCCAATTCCACTAGCATCACATTCAAGCTCAAAAGTCTTATTAAAATCAGGAAGTTGGAGTAAAGGAGCATGTGTCAACTTATCTTTCAATACCGAGAAGGCTTCTTCCTGTGCGGTACCCCAAAGAAAAGGCACATCTTTCTTTGTAAGCTCATTGAGAGGTGCAGCAATGGTGCTGAAATCTCTCACAAAATGCCTATAGAATCCAGCGAGGCCAAGAAAACTCCTCACTTGTGTGACCGTTTTGGGTTGCGGCCAACTCTTAATAGCTTCAATCTTGGCTTTATCAACTTCAATTCCCTGTGGAGTAACAACATAGCCAAGAAAAGATACTCGGTCGGTGCAAAAGGTGCACTTCCCAAGGTTACCAAACAAACGTGCATCACGTAGAGCAATAAAAACAGCACGTAAATGTTCCAAATGTTCTTCCAAAGATCTGCTATAAATCAATATGTCATCAAAGTAAACTACCACAAATCGTCCAATGAAAGCACGTAAAACTTCGTTCATTAATCTCATGAAAGTACTAGGTGCATTAGTTAACCCAAAAGGCATGACTAACCACTCATATAATCCAAACTTAGTTTTGAATGCTGTTTTCCATTCATCTCCCAATTTCATATGAATTTGATGGTATCCACTACGCAAATCAACTTTGGAGAATATTGTAGAGCCACTCAATTCATCAAGCATATCATCTAGCCTAGGAATAGGATGACGATAACGAATAGTAATATTATTAATGCCTCTACAATCAACACACATACGTGATGTACCATCCTTTTTCGGCACTAGAATAATAGGAACAGCACAAGGACTAAGGGATTCGCGTATATAACCTTTGTCGAGAAGCTCTTGTACTTGACGCATAATCTCCTTCGTCTCCTCTGGATTGGTACGGTATGGTGCACGGTTTGGCAGTGAAGCACCGGGAATTAAGTCAATTTGATGCTCAATCCCTCGAATAGGCGGTAATCCCGGTGGCACGTCTTGTGGAAAGACGTCAGCGAACTCCTGCAAAATGTTAGTGACAGCAGGAGACAAAGAGGAAGGCACGTCCTCGAATGAAAATAATGCCTCTTTGCACACAAAAGCATAGCAAACAGATTTGCTGAAATCTAGCTCATCAATATCAGATTTGGTGGCAAATAAACATGCACTTTTCAATTTAATTTCAGAAGCAACACTAGATGGTTTATTATTAGGCTTCATTTGTTGCTCAAATTCTTTTGCCACAATCTGATTTTCACTCTTATTCGTCTCCTGTTTTGCTTTATTAGCTCTATTAATATCATCTTTCAAAATGGAATCAGGAGTCATAGGAAGCAAAGTAATATTTTTATCCTTATGAACAAGAGTATAGTGATTGTTTCTACCATGGTGTACAGAATTTTTATCAAATTGCCATGGTCTACCAAGTAATAAGGAACATGCTTGCATAGGTACCACATCACAATCAACATAATCAGCATATGTAGAGATACTAAAATTGATAGAGGCAAAGGTGTCCCGTCTTTCGATGAGATGGTGGATTTTGCTTTGGTGGAAGTCGGCTTTGACGATCCGACTACGAACGTGCGAGGACGTCGCGCCTTAGCAATCGCTAAACCAACTCCGAGAGGTTATTGACCACGCCGGAGCACGATCAACCTGACCACGAAGGTCTGTTTCCTGCGAGCAAACGAAGAACAAGCAAGAAACTAAGATTGCAATCTGGATATTGCGAATATAAGATGAAAGCTTTATTGATCAAGGTGGGGTTCTGTGACGCCTTGGTCTGGTCGTTGAACACAAACGAAGTACGTGAAGTTGCAGCTATGGCGAACTTTTAATCTAAACAAAACCCAAAGTCTAAACGATGCCCTAAGGGCTGTATATATGGAGGAAGAGGGGGGAAATTTCGTGGCCCTTGGTGGAGGGGTCCGAAATCAACCCTATCTCTTGTTTCCCCACACATACGGACTCTAAAAATAGCCTATACTTATGTATTTCGAAATTACATGGGCCTGGCCCAATAATAAGGTGACGCAGCACCTAAAATAGCCTCGGGACGAAATTTATGAAGTGGCGTCTTGTATATTTCGTCCAAGGCTTCATGCACCCATTATGGTGGCTTCAAAGTCCTGAAATCATCACTTGTAACTCCGTTCTTGTTTCCCTTGCGCATGCCATCATCTCCATGCTTGTTCTTGCTCCAATGTTCATCCTTCTCCAAGCTAGGCCCTTCATTTGTAAGCAAAACAAATGTATCCAATTTAGGCAGCATCATATTCTCATGAACATTAGAATCAATACCAAGAAACGAAAGTACCTGGTAATTTAGTTGGCGTGCACGAGCTCTAGTAATTGGTCCAGTATGTATAGCAGCAGGGGCTGTGGGTGTAACAATTGTATTGATGTCCTCATCATCCTCCCCTTCTTGAAATGAAGTCGTCCTCGACGGAAGTTCATCTTCCTCACCCAAATAAGGCTTCAAATCTGCAATGTTAAAAGTGGGACTAACCCCAAAATTTGTAGGCAGCTCAAGTTTATATGCATTATCATTTATTTTCTCTAACACCTTAAAGGGACCATCAGCACGTGGCATTAACTTTGATTTGCGCAAATCAGGAAATCTATCCTTACGCAAATGTAACCAAACAAGATCTCCAGGTGCAAACACAACATGTTTTCTACCCTTATCTCCAGCAAGTTTATATTTAGCATTCATGCGCTCAATGTTTTCCTTAGTTAACTCATGCATTTTTAAAATCAATTCAGCACGTTGTTTAGCATCAAAATTAACCTTCTCCGAAGATGGAAGAGGCAACAAATCAATAGGTGCACGAGGTAGGAAACCATACACAACTTCAAAAGGGCACATCTTAGTAGTAGAATGCAATGAACGATTATAAGCAAATTCAATATGAGGCAAGCATTCCTCCCACATTTTCTTATTATTGTTCAAAACAGCCCTAAGCATAGTGATGAGGACATCAATACAATTGTTACACCCACAGCCCCTGCTGCTATACATACTGGACCAATTACTAGAGCTCGTGCACGCCAACTAAATTACCAGGTACTTTCGTTTCTTGGTAATGATTCTAATGTTCATGAGAATATGATGCTGCCTAAATTGGATACATTTGTTTTGCTTACAAATGAAGGGCCTAGCTTGGAGAAGGATGAACATTGGAGCAAGAACAAGCATGGAGATGATGGCATGCGCAAGGGGAACAAGAACGGAGTTACAAGTGATGATTTCAGGACTTTGAAGCCACCATAATGGGTGCATGAAGCCTTGGACGAAATATACAAGATGCCACTTCATAAATTTCGTCCCGAGGCTATTTTAGGTGCTGCGTCACCTTATTATTGGGCCAGGCCCATGTAATTTCGAAAAACATAAGTATAGGCTATTTTTAGAGTCCGTATGTGTGGGGAAACAAGAGATAGGGTTGATTTCGGACCCCTCCACCAAGGGCCACGAAATTCCCCCCTCTTCCTCCATATATACAGCCCTTAGGGCATCGTTTAGACTTTGGGTTTTGTTTAGATTAAAAGTTCGCCATAGCTGCAACTTCGCGTACTTCGTTTGTGTTCAACGACCAGACAAAGGCGTCACAGAACCCCACCTTGATCAATAAAGCTTTCATCTTATATTTGCAATATCCAGATTGCAATCTTAGTTTCTTGCTTGTTCTTCGTTTGCTCGCAGGAAACAGACCCTCGTGGTCAGGTTGATCGTGCTCCGGCGTGGTCAATAACCTCTCGGAGTTGGTTTAGCGATTGCTAAGGCGCGACGTCCTCGCACGTTCGTAGTCGGATCGTCAAAGTCGACTTCCACCAAAGCGAAATCCACCATCTCATCGAAAGACGGGACACCTTTGCCTCTATCATAGAGCCACTCAATTCATCAAGCATATCATCTAGCCTAGGAATAGGATGACGATAACGAATAGTAATATTATTAATGCCTCTACAATCAACACACATACGTGATGTACCATCCTTTTTCGGCACTAGAATAATAGGAACAGCACAAGGACTAAGGGATTCGCGTATATAACCTTTGTCGAGAAGCTCTTGTACTTGACGCATAATCTCCTTCGTCTCCTCTGGATTGGTACGGTATGGTGCACGGTTTGGCAGTGAAGCACCGGGAATTAAGTCAATCTGATGCTCAATCCCTTGAATAGGCGGTAATCCCGGTGGCACGTCTTGTGGAAAGACGTCAGCGAACTCCTGCAAAATGTTAGTGACAGCAGGAGGCAAAGAGGAAGGCACGTCCTCGAATGAAAATAATGCCTCTTTGCACACAAAAGCATAGCAAACAGATTTGCTGAAATCTAGCTCATCAATATCAGATTTGGTGGCAAATAAACATGCACTTTTCAATTTAATTTCAGAAGCAACACTAGATGGTTTATTATTAGGCTTCATTTGTTGCTCAAATTCTTTTGCCACAATCTGATTTTCACTCTTATTCATCTCCTGTTTTGCTTTATTAGCTCTATTAATATCATCTTTCAAAATGGAATCAGGAGTCATAGGAAGCAAAGTAATATTTTTATCCTTATGAACAAGAGTATAGTGATTGTTTCTACCATGGTGTACAGAATTTTTATCAAATTGCCATGGTTTACCAAGTAATAAGGAACATGCTTGCATAGGTGCCACATCACAATCAACATAATCAGCATATGTAGAGATACTAAAATGCACACGAACAGTACGTGTTACCTTAACCTTGCCGCTGTTGTTGAACCATTGGATGTAGTAAGGATGTGGATGTGGTCTTGTGGTGAGAGAAAGCTTCTCCACCATCTCCATGCTAGCCAAGTTGTTGCAGCTCCCTCCATCTATGATGACGCGCACAGAACGTTCTTTCACAACTCCCTTGGTATGGAACAAATTGTGCCTCTGATTTTGCTCAGCTTGTGTGACCTGCACACTCAAAACACGTTGAGCAACTAAACATTCATACCTGTCAGTTGGGGTTCTGTGACGCCTTTGTCTGGTCGTTGAACACAAACGAAGTATGCGAAGTTGCAGCTATGGCGAACTTTTAATCTAAACAAAACCCAAAGTCTAAACGATGCCCTAAGGGCTGTATATATGGAGGAAGAGGGGGGAATTTCGTGACCCTTGGTGAAGGGGTCCGAAATCAACCCTATCTCTTGTTTCCCCACACATACGGACTCTAAAAATAGCCTATACTTATGTATTTCGAAATTACATGGGCCTGGCCCAATAATAAGGTGACGCAGCACCTATTGATAGAGGCAAAGGTGTCCCGTCTTTCGATGAGATGGTGGATTTCGCTTTGGTGGAAGTCGACTTTGACGATCCGACTACGAACGTGCGAGGACGTCGCGCCTTAGCAATCGCTAAACCAACTCCGAGAGGTTATTGACCACGCCGGAGCACGATCAACCTGACCACGAAGGTCTGTTTCCTGCGAGCAAACGAAGAACAAGCAAGAAACTAAGATTGCAATCTGGATATTGCGAATATAAGATGAAAACTTTATTGATCAAGGTGGGGTTCTGTGACGCCTTTGTCTGGTCGTTGAACACAAACGAAGTACGCGAAGTTGCAGCTATGGCGAACTTTTAATCTAAACAAAACCCAAAGTCTAAACGATGCCCTAAGGGCTGTATATATGGAGGAAGAGGGGGGAATTTCGTGGCCCTTGGTGGAGGGGTCCGAAATCAATCCTATCTCTTGTTTCCCCACACATACGGACTCTAGAAATAGCCTATACTTATGTATTTCGAAATTACATGGGCCTGGCCCAATAATAAGGTGACGCAACACCTAAAATAGCCTCGGGACGAAATTTATGAAGTGGCATCTTGTATATTTCGTCCAAGGCTTCATGCACCCATTATGGTGGCTTCAAAGTCCTGAAATCATCACTTGTAACTCCGTTCTTGTTCCCCTTGCGCATGCCATCATCTCCATGCTTGTTCTTGCTCCAATGTTCATCCTTCTCCAAGCTAGGCCCTTCATTTGTAAGCAAAACAAATGTATCCAATTTAGGCAGCATCATATTCTCATGAACATTAGAATCATTACCAAGAAACGTAAGTTCTGGTAATTTAGTTGGCGTGCACGAGCTCTAGTAATTGGTACAGTATGTATAGCAGCAGGGGCTGTGGGTGTAACAATTGTATTGATGTCCTCATCATCCTCCCCTTCTTGAAATGAAGTCGTCCTCGACGGAAGTTCATCTTCCTCACCCAAATAAGGCTTCAAATCTGCAATGTTAAAAGTGGGACTAACCCCAAAATCTGCAGGCAGCTCAAGTTTATATGCATTATCATTTATTTTCTCTAACACCTTAAAGGGACCATCAGCACGTGGCATTAACTTTGATTTGCGCAAATCAGGAAATCTATCCTTACGCAAATGTAACCAAACAAGATCTCCAGGTGCAAACACAACATGTTTTCTACCCTTATCTCCAGCAAGTTTATATTTAGCATTCATGCGCTCAATGTTTTCCTTAGTTAACTCATGCATTTTTAAAATCAATTCAGCACGTTGTTTAGCATCAAAATTAACCTTTTCCGAAGATGGAAGAGGCAACAAATCAATAGGTGCACGAGGTAGGAAACCATACACAACTTCAAAAGGGCACATCTTAGTAGTAGAATGCAATGAACGATTATAAGCAAATTCAATATGAGGCAAGCATTCCTCCCACATTTTCTTATTATTCTTCAAAACAGCCCTAAGCATAGTAGACAACGTTCTATTGACTACTTCAGTTTGTCCATCAGTTTGGGGGTGACAAGTAGTACTAAAAAGCAGTTTAGTCCCCAACTTAGCCCATAAACATCTCCAAAAGTGGCTAAGAAATTTAGTATCACGATCTGAAACAATAGTATTTGGCACACCATGCAAGCGAATAATTTCACGAAAGAACAAATCAGCAACATTAACAGCATCATCGCTTTTATGACATGGTATAAAGTGTGCCATTTTCGAGAATCTATCCACGACAACAAATATGTTATCCCTCCCCTTCTTTGTTCGAGGTAAACCTAAAACAAAGTCCATAGATATATCCTGATAGAGGCAAAGGTGTCCCGTCTTTCGATGAGATGATGGATATCGCTTTGGTGGAAGTCGACTTTGACGATCCGACTACGAACGTGCGAGGACGTCGCGCCTTAGCAATCGCTAAACCAACTCCGAGAGGTTATTGACCACGCCGGAGCACGATCAACCTGACCACGAGGGTCTGTTTCCTGCGAGCAAACGAAGAACAAGCAAGAAACTAAGATTGCAATCTGGATATTGCGAATATAAGATGAAAGCTTTATTGATCAAGGTGGGGTTCTGTGACGCCTTTGTCTGGTCGTTGAACACAAACGAAGTACGCGAAGTTGCAGCTATGGCGAACTTTTAATCTAAACAAAACCCAAAGTCTAAACGACGACCTAAGGGCTGTATATATGGAGGAAGAGGGGGGAATTTCGTGGCCCTTGGTGGAGGGGTCCGAAATCAACCCTATCTCTTGTTTCCCCACACATACGGACTCTAAAAATAGCCTATACTTATGTATTTCGAAATTACATGGGCCTGGCCCAATAATAAGGTGACGCAGCACCGAAAATAGCCTCGGGACGAAATTTATGAAGTGGCATCTTGTATATTTCGTCCAAGGCTTCATGCACCCATTATGGTGGCTTCAAAGTCCTGAAATCATCACTTGTAACTCTGTTCTTGTTTCCCTTGCGCTTGCCATCATCTCCATGCTTGTTCTTGCTCCAATGTTCATCCTTCTCCAAGCTAGGCCCTTCATTTGTAAGCAAAACAAATGTATCCAATTTAGGCAGCATCATATTCTCATGAACATTAGAATCATTACCAAGAAACGAAAGTACCTGGTAATTTAGTTGGCGTGCACGAGCTCTAGTAATTGGTCCAGTATGTATAGCAGCAGGGGCTGTGGGTGTAACAATTGTATTGATGTCCTCATCATCCTCCCCTTCTTGAAATGAAGTCGTCCTCGACGGAAGTTCATCTTCCTCACCCAAATAAGGCTTCAAATCTGCAATGTTAAAAGTGGGACTAACCCCAAAATTTGTAGGCAGCTCAAGTTTATATGCATTATCATTTATTTTCTCTAACACCTTAAAGGGACCATCAGCACGTGGCATTAACTTTGATTTGCGCAAATCAGGAAATCTATCCTTACGCAAATGTAACCAAACAAGATCTCCAGGTGCAAACACAACATGTTTTCTACCCTTATCTCCAGCAAGTTTATATTTAGCATTCATGCGCTCAATGTTTTCCTTAGTTAACTCATGCATTTTTAAAATCAATTCAGCACGTTGTTTAGCATCAAAATTAACCTTCTCCGAAGATGGAAGAGGAAACAAATCAATAGGTGCACGAGGTAGGAAACCATACACAACTTCAAAAGGGCACATCTTAGTAGTAGAATGCAATGAACGATTATAAGCAAATTCAATATGAGGCAAGCATTCCTCCCACATTTTCTTATTATTCTTCAAAACAGCCCTAAGCATAGTAGACAACGTTCTATTGACTACTTCAGTTTGTCCATCAGTTTGGGGGTGACTAGTACTAAAAAGCAGTTTAGTCCCCAACTTAGCCCATAAACATCTCCAAAAGTGGCTAAGAAATTTAGTATCACGATCTGAAACAATAGTATTTGGCACACCATGCAAGCGAATAATTTCACGAAAGAACAAATCAGCAACATTAACAGCATCATCGCTTTTATGACATGGTATAAAGTGTGCCATTTTCGAGAATCTATCCACGACAACAAATATGCTATCCCTCCCCTTCTTTGTTCGAGGTAAACCTAAAACAAAGTCCATAGATATATCCTCCCAAGGAACACTAGGTACAGGCAAAGGCATATATAAACCATGAGGATTGAGTCGTGACTTAGCTTTTTGACATGTAGTGCATCGAGCAATAAAACGCTCAACATCCTGTCTCATCTTTGGCCAAAAGAAATGTGTAGCAAGTACGTCCTCCGTCTTCTTCATGCCAAAGTGTCTCATTAATCCTCCTCCATGCGCCTCCTGCAACATCAAAAGACGAACGGAGCTAGCTTTCAATACCGTGAAGGCTTCTTCCTGTGCGGTACCCCAAAGAAAAGGCACATCTTTCTTTGTAAGCTCATTGAGAGGTGCAGCAATGGTGCTGAAATCTCTCACAAAACGCCTATAGAATCCAGCGAGGCCAAGAAAACTCCTCACTTGTGTGACCGTTTTGGGCTGCGGCCAACTCTCAATAGCTTCAATCTTGGCTTTATCAACTTCAATTCCCTGTGGAGTAACAACATAGCCAAGAAAAGATACTCGGTCGGTGCAAAAGGTGCACTTCCCAAGGTTACCAAACAAACGTGCATCACGTAGAGCAATAAAAATAGCACGTAAATGTTCCAAATGTTCCTCCAAAGATCTGCTATAAATCAATATGTCATCAAAGTAAACTACCACAAATCGTCCAATGAAAGCACGTAAAACTTCGTTCATTAATCTCATGAAAGTACTAGGTGCATTAGTTAACCCAAAAGGCATGACTAACCACTCATATAATCCAAACTTAGTTTTAAATGTTGTTTTCCATTCATCTCCCAATTTCATACGAATTTGATGGTAGCCACTACGCAAATCAACTTTGGAGAATACTGTAGAGCCACTCAATTCATCAAGCATATCATCTAGCCTAGGAATAGGATGACGATAACGAATAGTAATATTATTAATGCCTCTACAATCAACACACATACGTGATGTACCATCCTTTTTCGGCACTAGAATAATAGGAACAGCACAAGGACTAAGGGATTCGCGTATATAACCTTTGTCGAGAAGCTCTTGTACTTGACGCATAATCTCCTTCGTCTCCTCTGGATTGGTACGGTATGGTGCACGGTTTGGCAGTGAAGCACCGGGAATTAAGTCGATCTGATGCTCAATCCCTCGAATAGGCGGTAATCCCGGTGGCACGTCTTGTGGAAAAACGTCAGCGAACTCCTGCAAAATGTTAGTGACAGCAGGAGGCAAAGAGGAAGGCACGTCCTCGAATGAAAACAATGCCTCTTTGCACACAAAAGCATAGCAAACAGATTTGCTGAAATCTAGCTCATCAATATCAGATTTGGTGGCAAATAAACATGCACTTTTCAATTTAATTTCAGAAGCAACACTAGATGGTTTATTATTAGGCTTCATTTGTTGCTCAAATTCTTTTGCCACAATCTGATTTTCACTCTTATTCTTCTCCTGTTGTGCGTTATTAGCTCTATTAATATCATCTTTCAAAATGGAATCAGGAGTCATAGGAAGCAAAGTAATATTTTTATCCTTATGAACAAGAGTATAGTGATTGTTTCTACCATGTTGTACAGAATTTTTATCAAATTGCCATGGTCTACCAAGTAATAAGGAACATGCTTGCATAGGTACCACATCACAATCAACATAATCAGCATATGTAGAGATACTAAAATGCACACGAACAGTACGTGTTACCTTAACCTTGCCGCTGTTGTTGAACCATTGGATGTAGTAAGGATGGGGATGTGGTCTTGTGGTGAGAGAAAGCTTCTCCACCATCTCCATGCTAGCCAAGTTGTTGCAGCTCCCTCCGTCTATGATGACGCGCACAGAACGTTCCTTCACAACTCCCTTGGTATGGAACAAATTGTGCCTCTGATTTTGCTCAGCTTGTGTGACCTGCACACTCAAAACACGTTGAGCAACTAAACATTCATACCTGTCAGCGTCTTCAGGAGCCATGTATTGCGTCTCATGATCAGAATCATCTCCACCATGTTCTTCACGTGTAATAAGAGCCAAAGTGATAGAGGCGGGGTGTCCCGATCTTTCGATGAGATGATAACTATCGATTTCGTGGAGACGACTTTGACGATCCGACTACAAACGTGCACGACGTTGCGCCTTAGCAATCGTTAAACCAACTCCGAGAGGTTATTGACCACGCTGGAGCACGATCAACCTGACCACGAAGGTCTATTCCTGCAAGCAATCGAAGAACGAGCAAGAATATGATAAAGCAATCTGAATATTGCGAATATATATGAAGTATTGATAATGGTGGGGATCCGTAAGCGGTCTTGGTCTGGTCGTTGGACACAAACGAAGTACACGAAGTTGCAATGGCTAACTTTTAACTAAACAAATCCCAAGGAAAAGCTACTAGATGGATCTACTTATATAGGAGCAAGGGGTGGCGGCCAAGGAGGTGGGAGGACGTCCCAAGGCAGCCTAAAACTAAATCTAGGTCGTACAAGGCCAATGGGCCCAAGTGGAGGTGATGTAACACCTTTGGACTTGTAGTTTGACTCGGATTCTGCTGCAGCATCAGATTGTTTCGCCCACAACTCAACGCTCCGGACGAATTTGAAGGTGATTCCAATTGGGTTGGAAAGTGCACGAAATCTAGTTTCCAACAAAAAAAGAATCACCCAATTCGGAGTCCGTATGAAAAACTTGTGTGCGTTTTGAGTCAGGTGTGTCTGTGCAGTCCGAATCTGAATCCAGAACGTGAGAGACTTGGACTCTATCTTCTCTTGGGCCAAAAGTGACGTGAGAGAACTTTTTGGACAGCAAATAAACATCTCTTTCTTCCTTATCTTCATATGTGGATTGTACAAATGTCCCATACACCTGCAATTAGACAAAACACAAAAGTGTGTGAAGTATTTTTGTTCTGGATAACATAAATAGATTATTGAATAGTTTGCACTAGAAATCACCTGACAAATATGCATATATGCAATATTTTTGGTCATATCCAAGGTAGTCATGTCCTCATCATAAACCATGAGGATTGAGGCGTGACTTAGCTTTTTGACATGTAGTGCAGCGAGCAATAAAACGCTCAACATCCCGTCTCATCTTTGGCCAAAAGAAATGTGTAGCAAGTACGTCCTCCGTCTTCTTCACGCCAAAGTGTCCCATTAATCCTCCTCCATGCGCCTCCTGCAACAACAAAAGACGAACGGAGCTAGCTGGAATGCATAGCTTGTTAGCACGAAACACAAATCCATCGTTAACAACAAACTTGTTCCACATTCTTCCTTCTTTACAATTATGCATTACATCTTTAAAATCAGCATCATGCACATATTGATCTTTGATGGTCTCCAAACCAAATATTTTGAAGTCAAGTTGTGAAAGCATAGTATAGCGACGAGACAAAGCATCAGCAATAACATTTTCTTTTCCCTTCTTGTGTTTAATGACATAAGGGAAAGTCTCAATGAATTCAACCCATTTAGCATGTCTACGATTCAGTTTAACTTGACTTTTAATATGTTTCAATGATTTATGATCAGAATGTATAACAAATTCTTTGGGCCATAAATAATGTTGCCATGTTTCTAAAGTCCGAACAAGAGCATATAATTCTTTATCATAAGTAGAATAATTCAGACTAGGCCCACTCAATTTTTCAGAAAAGTATGCAACAGGTTTGCCATCTTGTAATAACACACCCCCTAATCCAATTCCACTAGCATCACATTCAAGCTCAAAAGTCTTATTAAAATCAGGAAGTTGGAGTAAAGGAGCATGTGTCAACTTATCTTTCAATACCGTGAAGGCTTCTTCCTGTGCGGTACCCCAAAGAAAAGGCACATCTTTCTTTGTAAGCTCATTGAGAGGTGCAGCAATGGTGCTGAAATCTCTCACAAAACGCCTATAGAATCCAGCGAGGCCAAGAAAACTCCTCACTTGTGTGACCGTTTTGGGCTGCGGCCAACTCTCAATGGCTTCAATCTTGGCTTTATCAACTTCAATTCCCTGTGGAGTAACAACATAGCCAAGAAAAGATACTCGGTCGGTGCAAAAGGTGCACTTCCCAAGGTTACCAAACAAACGTGCATCACGTAGAGCAATAAAAACAGCATGTAAATGTTCCAAATGTTCCTCCAAAGATCTGCTATAAATCAATATGTCATCAAAGTAAACTACCACAAATCGTCCAATGAAAGCACGTAAAACTTCGTTCATTAATCTCATGAAAGTACTAGGTGCATTAGTTAACCCAAAAGGCATGACTAACCACTCATATAATCCAAACTTAGTTTTAAATGCTGTTTTCCATTCATCTCCCAATTTCATACGAATTTGATGGTAGCCACTACGCAAATCAACTTTGGAGAATACTGTAGAGCCACTCAATTCATCAAGCATATCATCTAGCCTAGGAATAGGATGACGATAACGAATAGTAATATTATTAATGCCTCTACAATCAACACACATACGTGATGTACCATCCTTTTTCGGCACTAGAATAATAGGAACAGCACAAGGACTAAGGGATTCGCGTATATAACCTTTGTCGAGAAGCTCTTGTACTTGACGCATAATCTCCTTCGTCTCCTCTGGATTGGTACGGTATGGTGCACGGTTTGGCAGTGAAGCACCCGGAATTAAGTCGATCTGATGCTCAATCCCTCGAATAGGCGGTAATCCCGGTGGCACGTCTTGTGGAAAAACGTCAGCGAACTCCTGCAAAATGTTAGTGACAGCAGGAGGCAAAGAGGAAGGCACGTCCTCGAATGAAAATAATGCCTCTTTGCACACAAAAGCATAGCAAACAGATTTGCTGAAATCTAGCTCATCAATATCAGATTTGGTGGCAAATAAACATGCACTTTTCAATTTAATTTCAGAAGCAACACTAGATGGTTTATTATTAGGCTTCATTTGTTGCTCAAATTCTTTTGCCACAATCTGATTTTCACTCTTATTCTTCTCCTGTTGTGCTTTATTAGCTCTATTAATATCATCTTTCAAAATGGAATCAGGACTCATAGGAAGCAAAGTAATATTTTTATCCTTATGAACAAGAGTATAGTGATTGTTTCTACCATGGTGTACAGAATTTTTATCAAATTGCCATGGTCTACCAAGTAATAAGGAACATGCTTGCATAGGTACCACATCACAATCAACATAATCAGCATATGTAGAGATACTAAAATGCACACGAACAGTACGTGTTACCTTAACCTTGCCGCTAAACATTCATACCTGTCAGCGTCTTCAGGAGCCATGTATTGCGTCTCATGATCAGAATCATCTCCACCATGTTCTTCACGTGTAATAAGAGCCAATGTCTCCTCATCATAGTCACTAGCGGACTCATATCCACCATCCGCGGTAGCAATCATCACACGCGGAGATTTGCATTCCCTCGCATAATGACCTACTCCCTTACAACGACGACAAATAATATCACTTGTGTGCCCTGTTGATGCCATGGAAGAAGAAGAACGCTGTGCAGGCCCCGCAGGTGCGCTCTTGGCAGATAATGGTGGTTGTGCCTGTTTTCTTGTATCACGGCTGGAGGTGGCACCGGATGGAGGTGCTGGTGCAGTTGAAGTAGAAGATGCACGTGGTGTCCATGATGAAGGTCGGCCTGCAGAAAAGTTAGTTCGCCCCAATGCTTGTCGATCCTGCACTTCACGTTCAGCTTTACAAGCAAGATGGAATAAACGAGTGATATTAGTATACTCCTTATAGTCTAGAATGGTCTGAATCTCTCTATTTAATCCACCCAGAAAACGTGCAAGCATAGCTTCATTCTCCTCAACAATACCACATCTAATCATGCCAGTTTGTAATTCCTGATAATATTCTTCTACAGAATTTTTCCCTTGTCTTAAACGCTGCAATTTTTGAAGCAATTCACGTTGATAATATGGTGGAACCCAACGCGTACGCATAGCAGTTTTCAAAGCCGCCCAAGTAGTTGGAATAGGATATAATCTACAATGTTCAGACCACCATACACATGCAAAACTAGTGAAAGCACAAACAGCAGCAGCAACTCGTCTCTCCTCAGGATATTGTAAACATGTAAATCGTTGTTCAGTTTCTAACTCCCAAGTAAGATATATATCAGGAACATATCTACCCTCAAATGGTGGAATATTCAATTTCAGTTTAGGAATATGGACATCATCGCGTACCTGAGGTGGTGGTGCAGGCCTACCATTACGAATATATACCTGAGGTCGACCTGCTGGTGGTGGTACAGGTGGCTGCACGTAGTGTTGATTTTGATCAACCTCATCCTCATAGTCTCCCACATAATCATCCTCCTCCGCATCAGCAGCAGGAGCCACAGAAGTATCAACAGCAGCACCAACAGTTTGGCCAAACGCAAGAGGAACACGGCTTGCTCGACGGAGGTCTGCTTCGCGACGTGGAGGCAGACGTTGTTGTCGTTGGAGAGGTGCGTTAGGTGCAGCGGGTGGTGGTGGTGGAAGACGCACGAGCAATTCATTAAACTTGTTATCGAGCTTTGTTTCGAACGTCTTCTCAAGGCCAGTGATCTTCTCCATGGCCTCTTCAAAATTGTTCAGCACATCTTGCACCTGTTCAGTCATCATTTGCTGAAACTTATCATGAAGCTCCTTGTTCGATAAATTCTCCCAGTCAATCTCGTCGGCTTGTGATCCTGGCATGGTTAGCAGCAATAGAAACACACAAGAATATGATCCTACAGACTACGAAGAAGTGGTGGTGGTGGGTGTCACAAATCCGTCAAGCAAATCTCAAATTCTTACCAGTTCTTACCCAGCAGCAGGCGGTG
Organism: Triticum aestivum; assembly: GCF_018294505.1. Classification (NCBI taxonomy): domain Eukaryota; kingdom Viridiplantae; phylum Streptophyta; class Magnoliopsida; order Poales; family Poaceae; genus Triticum; species Triticum aestivum. The sequence continues at coordinate 249,528,860 of NC_057803.1, forward strand.
ATCGGCAACCGTTGTAGTCAAAAACTCTCAAAGCTTGGATAGAGCGATTACCAGGGAGAGTCAAACGCACGACGTAGATGTATGTGGAGCTGGGAAGGCTTATAATATGGTAGCAAAAA
>NC_057803.1:249529224-249530313 GCF_018294505.1 Triticum aestivum
AAAATCACTATAATGGCGAGTGTCTCAAAACTCTTCTTAGCTCAAACTGACAGGATGGGCATGAAATTTTTTTTTGACTGCCCGGACCCAAAAACTGGAAACGGGTCAAAAAAAACTTCCTATAATGGCACCTGTCTCAAAACACTCAGAAACACCTAAAAATAGGATAGCCAGAAAATTTTTCGAAAAATGCGTTTTCGAAAAATTTTGGGCCTAAACGGAGCGTGGCTACCCGACTCTTTTTTTTTTTTCCGAAACCTACTCCGGCAAGGAAACACGAATCGGAATCTAAAGGGATCTCGAAAACAAACCTAATATGACAAGAACTCGGATTGGTGGTGGTATATGGATACGGATTCGAAGCGGTGGCGGATAAGCGGTGGTGGTAGATGGCAGGGGTGATGATGATGGTGCGGCGGCGGCGTGACAACTTATGACCAGAACACGAAACTCTAAAAGACTAGACTCTAAGACCAGCAACTAGACACGACGATGCAACCGCAAATTCAACAAAGCAAAACCCTAAAAAGATTATGCAAAGGCTCAGATTGGTTCGGATATGATGAACTAACCCTAATTTTTTTTTTGTGGCTTTTTCGTGGACTGTAGGTATGAAGAACAGACTCGATCTAAACTACAAAAACTGTAAAATCTCACCGAGCAACCTGGAAATCTGATACCACTTGATAGAGGCAAAGGTGTCCCGTCTTTCGATGAGATGGTGGATTTCGCTTTGGTGGAAGTCGACTTTGACGATCCGACTACGAACGTGCGAGGACGTCGCGCCTTAGCAATCGCTAAACCAACTCCGAGAGGTTATTGACCACGCCGGAGCACGATCAACCTGACCACGAAGGTCTGTTTCCTGCGAGCAAACGAAGAACAAGCAAGAAACTAAGATTGCAATCTGGATATTGCGAATATAAGATGAAAACTTTATTGATCAAGGTGGGGTTCTGTGACGCCTTTGTCTGGTCGTTGAACACAAACGAAGTACGCGAAGTTGCAGCTATGGCGAACTTTTAATCTAAACAAAACCCAAAGTCTAAACGATGCCCTAAGGGCTGTATATATGGAGGAAGAGGGGGG
>NC_057803.1:249530540-249576319 GCF_018294505.1 Triticum aestivum
TCGGGACGAAATTTATGAAGTGGCATCTTGTATATTTCGTCCAAGGCTTCATGCACCCATTATGGTGGCTTCAAAGTCCTGAAATCATCACTTGTAACTCCGTTCTTGTTCCCCTTGCGTATGCCATCATCTCCATGCTTGTTCTTAATCCAATGTTCATCCTTCTCCAAGCTAGGCCCTTCATTTGTAAGGAAAACAAATGTATCCAATTTAGGCAGCATCATATTCTCATGAACATTAGAATCATTACCAAGAAACGAAAGTACCTGGTAATTTAGTTGGCGTGCGCGAGCTCTAGTAATTGGTCCAGTATTTATAGCAGCAGGGGCTGTGGGTGTAACAATTGTATTGATGTCCTCATCATTTCTGAATCGCAAAAGCTGAGTTGGAGAGGTTATCAACTCCTTCTCCACTTGATGAGGACATGACTACCTTGGATATGACCAAAAATATTGCATATATGCATATTTGTCAGGTGATTTCTAGTGCAAACTATTCAATAATCTATTTATGTTATCCAGAACAAAAATACTTCACACACTTTTGTGTTTTGTCTAATTGCAGGTGTATGGGACATTTGTACAATCCACATATGAAGATAAGGAAGAAAGAGATGTTTATTTGCTGTCCAAAAAGTTCTCTCACGTCACTTTTGGCCCAAGAGAAGATAGAGTCCAAGTCTCTCACGTTCTGGATTCAGATTCGGACTGCACAGACACACCTGACTCAAAACGAACACAAGTTTTTCATACGGACTCCGAATTGGGTGATTCTTTTTTTGTTGAAAACTAGATTTCGTGCACTTTCCAACCCAATTGGAATCACCTTCAAATTCGTCTGGAGCGTTGAGTTGTGGACGAAACAATCTGATGCTGCAGCAGAATCCGAGTCAAACTACAAGTCCAAAGGTGTTACATCACCTCCACTTGGGCCCATTGGCCTTGTACGACCTAGATTTAGTTTTAGGCTGCCTTGGGACGTCCTCCCACCTCCTTGGCCTCCACCCCTTGCTCCTATATAAGTAGATCCATCTAGTAGCTTTTCCTTGGGATTTGTTTAGTTAAAAGTTAGCCATTGCAACTTCGTGTACTTCGTTTGTGTCCAACGACCAGACCAAGACCGCTTACGGATCCTCACCTTTATCAATACTTCATATATACTCACAATATTCAGATTGCTTTTATCATATTCTTGCTTGTTCTTCGATTGCTTGCAGGAATAGACCTTCGTGGTCACGTTGATTGTGCTCCGGCGTGGTCAATAACCTCTCGGAGTTGGTTTAGCGATTGCTAAGGCGCAACTCGTGCACGTTTGTAGTCGGATCGTCAAAGTCATCTCCACCAAATCGATAGTTATCATCTCATCGAAAGATCGGGACACCTCGCCTCTATCAAGTGGTATCAGTTTTCAGGTTGCTCGGTGAGAATTTCCAGTTTTCCTAGATTAGATTTATTTTCTTACCTATTGTCCAAGAAAAAGCCACACAAAAAAAAGTTAGATCTGTTCATCCTTTATCCAAGCCAGTCTGAGCCTTTGCAATTTTCTATTCATTGCTTGCATAGTTGAATTATCGGTTGCATCGTCGTGTAAGTTGCTGGTCTTAGCGTCTAGTTCCTTTAGAGTTTCGAGTTCTGTTCACATTAGTCACGCCGCCGCTGCATCATTATCCCTTCCGCTGTCCACCATCCCATCTATTAATTTCCACCACGTGCTACGCACTGTTCATTGTCATAATCATAGTTGAGGTCATTCACATCTTCGCCTGATCCAATCTGCATCTTATCTAGTTTGTCTTGAAAAAAAAAAGATAGAGAAAAAAAAGAGAAAAAAGGAAAAAAAAGAAAAAGAGACAGAAGAAAAAGAAAAAAAAGCGTGAGAAAAAAAAAGAGAGAAGAAAAAAAAATGGATCTATCTAGAATCAATCTCGTACCTGAATTCGGATTGGAATCTGTTTTGCGCACTGTTCAGTAAAACAGGTGTATCTTCCTCATACGAAGTCCGTTTTGGCTCCGTGAGTACTCAAATTGAAGCTAGCGACGAGCCGGATCTAAATAGTTGCAGAAGCTAGTTCAATATTTGACACCTCAAAATCGGCTTCTAAATCGGTCTTTTTGCCCTCCGAAGTTCATGAACACAGCTTGTTCCAATTTTTCAGGCCAGTTTTAGAATTCTTTGACTCCTCATATCAACTCGGAATTGAGTGATTCTTTTTGCATTGGAAAGCTTGAGTTAATAGCATTGTTTGAAAGAATTTCTCTGAAAATTGTCTTAAAATTTTCAAGAGGAAAGTTGGAGAGAGAGTTGTTGTACATCCTGCTTGGCAGTTGTTTTTCATCATTATCTTCACTGCCGTTGTGATATTCACTTATATCTTGCTGTCAAGAGCTACTTAGTATCCTTCATTGATGCTAGTTGTGCTACGCCGTGACCTCATTAGTGTTCTAGGCTCGCGTCTCTAGTACGGTCTAGCCTAGGACCAGCACAGTACCGTCGTTGAGCGTTTATTCAACATTGCATCTTTGAATTGATTATTGCTAATCTTTTGCTACCATATATAGCCAACTCAGCTCCACATATTTCTACACCGTGTATACGTACGCTCCCCTGGCAATCGCTTTACTCAATATTCGGAGTTACTTGACACCGCTGGTTGCCGATCACCGCCTGCTGCATGGTAAAAACTTGTAAGACATTGATATTTGCTTTACTGTGAGCGTTTTACCACCACATCCTAGTAGTTATAGGAACATTATTTTTGGGTTTTGTTTCTTGTTCTACTAATCATGACAGGATCCAGAGTCAATTCATGGGCTTTGTCGATCGCGGGAGACGTGCCACCACCTTTGCAAATACCACAACCGTCACGAGAGGTGCACAAACATCCAAATGCACATGATCAGGTTAATGTATCTATACCACCATTTAATGGCCGTTTTAAACCTGCTTTATATATTGAATGTGAGTTCGACATAAAAAATATATTTGCTTCCCATAATTTCGATGAACATAAAAAGGTTAAGGTTGCGGTTGGTTCTTTCACTGGTTATGCTTTGGTTTGGTGGAGTGAATATTGTCGGTTACACCCTGATTATATACCTACTACTTGGGATGATTTGAAACTTGCCATGCGACATACTTTCGTCCCTGCTTATTATACTCGTGACATGATTAAGAAGTTGCAACACTTAAAACAAGGTAGTGAAACTGTAACAAAATATTATGATGATTTACAAACTACCTTGTTGCATTCCTCTTTAGTAGAAAGTGAAGATGATTTTATGGATAGATTTTGGGGAGGATTAAACCGTGATATTCAAGAGATACTAATTCATGAAGAGTGTTATCCTATGGACCATTTGTTTCATCTTGCTTGCAAAGCTAAACAGGAAATAAAACGACGTGTTGGCCACGAGGAGAACAAGCGCACGGTGCACATTCCAAGAGTTGATATGATTGTTCCTTCAACTACTAGGCATACTATGACAACCACATCCGTTGTTGTCAGGACTACATCACCTCCACCATGTGACACATCGCCCCCGAGAGTGGCTACATCATCTGAGTTGATCATAAGAGGTAATGACAAAGGTACTGATCTTCCATCTCTACATGAGAATGATGAATGCCTTGTCAATTTGAATGCACCATCTGATGAGCTACCCACTACTTTGATCACACCACCTATTTTACAGGACTACGTTGATAATTTGACTTTGCCATGTGATCAAACAACTGAAATACCAACAATTTTGAGTGCACCCATTGAATTAACTATTGATGCAAAAGAACCAATGTTTAATCATTTTGATATGACCTCTAATCTTGGTGATGATTCTGTGTTGAATGACTTATTGCATGTTTGCTTATTTAAGCATGTTGTAGCATGTAAATTTGATGCAAGTAAGGTTTATTCACCAATGTTGGGATGGTTTAATGATGAACATTGTCAATCTTTTGAAATGAATAAGAGCTTCACTTATATGTGCAAACTGAGTTGCAATATTTTCATGCCTTCTACTTCTTGTGCTAATTTTTTGGCTTTAGATTTTATGAACTATGCAAGTTACTCATCTATTCATGTGTCATATATGCAAAAATCAAGGGAAGTAAAAATGGATGACATATACATATACAACATGTACACCTTAGCCACATTTCAGATTAAGCAACGCCGAGGACGGCTTTATTTTCAAGAAGGGGAGGATGATGAGGACATGACTACCTTGGATATGACCAAAAATATTGCATATATGCATATTTGTCAGGTGATTTCTAGTGCAAACTATTCAATAATCTATTTATGTTATCCAGAACAAAAATACTTCACACACTTTTGTATTTTGTCTAATTGCAGGTGTATGGGACATTTGTGCAATCCACATATGAAGATAAGGAAGAAAGAGATGTTTATTTGCTGTCCAAAAAGTTCTCTCACGTCACTTTTGGCCCAAGAGAAGATAGAGTCCAAGTCTCCCACGTTCTGGATTCAGATTCGGACTGCACAGACATACCTGACTCAAAACGCACACAAGTTTTTCATACGGACTCCGAATTGGGTGATTCTTTTTTTGTTGGAAACTAGATTTCGTGCACTTTCCAACCCAAGTGGAATCACCTTCAAATTCGTCCGGAGCGTTGAGTTGTGGACGAAACAATCTGATGCTGCAGCAGAATCCGAGTCAAACTACAAGTCCAAAGGTGTTACATCACCTCCACTTGGGCCCATTGGCCTTGTACGACCTAGATTTAGTTTTAGGCTGCCTTGGGACGTCCTCCCACCTCCTTGGCCGCCACCCCTTGCTCCTATATTAGTAGATCCATCTAGTAGCTTTTGCTTGGGATTTGTTTAGTTAAAAGTTAGCCATTGCAACTTCGTGTACTTCGTTTGTGTCCAACGACCAGACCAAGACCGCTTCCGGATCCCCACCTTTATCAATACTTCATCTATATTCGCAATATTCAGATTGCTTTATCATATTCTTGCTTGTTCTTCGGTTGCTTGCAGGAATAAACCTTCGTGGTCAGGTTGATTGTGCTTCGGCGTGGTCAATAACCTCTCGGAGTTGGTTTAGCGATTGCTAAGGCGCAACGTCGTTGCACGTTTGTAGTCGGATCGTCAAAGTCGTCTCCACCAAATCGATAGTTATCATCTCATCGAAAGATCGGGACACCCCGCCTCTATCAAGTGGTATCAGTTTTCAGGTTGCTCGGTGAGAATTTCCAGTTTTCCTAGATTAGATTTATTTTCTTACCTATTGTCCAAGAAAAAGCCACAAAAAAGAGTTAGATCTATTCATCCTTGGTCCAAGCCAGTCTGAGCCTTTGCAATTTTCTTTTCATTGCTTGCATAGTTGAATTATCGGTTGCATCGTCGTGTCGAGTTGCTGGTCTTAGTGTCTAGTTCGTTTAGAGTTTCGAGTTCTGTTCACATTAGTCACGCCACCGCTGCATCATTATCTCTTCCGCTGTCCACCACCCATCCATCAATTTCCACCACGTGCTACCCACCATTCATTGTCATAATAATAGTTGAGATCGTTCACATCTTCACTTGATCCAATCTACATCTTATCTAGTTTGTTTTGGAAAGAGGGAGAAAAAAAGAGAGAAAAAAACGAGAAAAAAAAGGAGAAAAAAAAGTCAGAGAGAAAAAAAGGAGAGAAAGAAAAAAAAGTGTGAGGAAAAAAAAGAAGAAAAAAAACAAAAAAATCGGCACAAACTTTTTCAGAGGAAAGTTGGAGACAAAGTTGTTGATATATCCTGCTTGGCTGTTGTTTCACCTCATTATCTTTACTGCCGTTGTGATCTTCACTTATATCTTGCTGTCCAGAGCTACTTAGTATCCTTCATTGATGCTAGTTGTGCTACGACGTGACCTCATTAGTGTTCTAGGCTCGCGTCTCTAGTCCGGTCTAGCCTAGGACCAGCACAGTACCGTCGTTGAGCGTTTATTCAACATTGCATCTTTGAATTGATTATTGCTAATCTTTTGCTACCATATATAGCCAACCCAGCTCCACATATTTCTACACCGTGTATACGTACGCTCCCCTGGCAATCGCTTTACTCAATATTCGGAGTTACTTGACACCGCTGGTTGTCGATCACCGCCTGCTGCATGGTAAGAACTTGTAAGACATTGATATTTGCTTTACTGTGAGCGTTTTACCACCACATCCTAGTAGTTATAGGAACATTATTTTTGGGTTTTGTTTCTTGTTCTACTAATCATGACAGGATCCCGAGTCAATTCATGGGCTTTGTCGATCGCGGGAGACGTGCCACCACCTTTGCAAATACCACAACCGTCACGAGAGGTGCACAAACATCCAAATGCACATGATCAGGTTAATGTATCTATACCACCATTTAATGGCCGTTTTAAACCTGCTTTATATATTGAATGGGAGTTCGACATAAAAAATATATTTGCTTCCCATAATTTCAATGAACATAAAAAGGTTAAGGTTGCGGTTGGTTCTTTCACTGGTTATGCTTTGGTTTGGTGGAGTGAATATTGTCGGTTACACCCTGATTATATACCTACTACTTGGGATGATTTGAAACTTGCCATGCGACATACTTTCGTCCCTGCTTATTATACTCGTGACATGATTAAGAAGTTGCAACACTTAAAACAAGGTAGTGAAACTGTAACAAAATATTATGATGATTTACAAACTACCTTGTTGCATTCCTCTTTAGAAGAAAGTGAAGATGATTTTATGGATAGATTTTGGGGAGGATTAAACCGTGATATTCAAGAGATACTAATTCATGAAGAGTGTTATCCTATGAACCATTTGTTTCATCTCGCTTGCAAAGCTGAACAGGAAATAAAACGACGTGTTGGCCACGAGGAGAACAAGCGCACGGTGCACATTCCAAGAGTTGATATGATTGTTCCTTCAACTACTAAGCATACTATGACAACCACATCCGTTGTTGTCAGGACTACATCACCTCCACCATGTGACACATCGCCCCCGAGAGTGGCTACATCATCTGAGTTGATCATAAGAGGTAATGACAAAGGTACTGATCTTCCATCTCTACATGAGAATGATGAATGCCTTGTCAATTTGAATGCACCATCTGATGAGCTACCCACTACTTTGATCACACCACCTATTTTACAGGACTACGTTGATAATTTGACTTTGCCATGTGATCAAACAACTGAAATACCAACAATTTTGAGTGCACCCATTGAATTAACTATTGATGCAAAAGAACCAATGTTTAATCATTTTGATATGACCTCTAATCTTGGTGATGATTCTGTGTTGAATGACTTATTGCATGTTTGCGTATTTAAGCATGTTGTAGCATGTAAATTTGATGCAAGTAAGGTTTATTCACCAATGTTGGGATGGTTTAATGATGAACATTGTCAATCTTTTGAAATGAATAAGAGCTTCACTTATATGTGCAAACTGAGTTGCAATATTTTCATGCCTTCTACTTCTTGTGCTAATTTTTTGGCTTTAGATTTTATGAACTATGCAAGTTACTCATCTATTCATGTGTCATATATGCAAAAATCAAGGGAAGTAAAAATGGATGACATATACATATACAACATGTACACCTTGTCTCTTTTGTTAGCCATATTTCAGATTAAGCAACGCCGATGACGGCTTTATTTTCAAGAAGGGGAGGATGATGAGGACATGACTACCTTGGATATGACCAAAAATATTGCATATATGCATATTTGTCAGGTGATTTCTAGTGCAAACTATTCAATAATCTATTTATGTTATCCAGAACAAAAATACTTCACACACTTTTGTGTTTTGTCTAATTGCAGGTGTATGGGACATTTGTACAATTCACATATGAAGATAAGGAAGAAAGAGATGTTTATTTGCTGTCCAAAAAGTTCTCTCACGTCACTTTTGGCCCAAGAGAAGATAGAGTCCAAGTCTCTCACGTTCTGGATTCAGATTCGGACTGCACAGACACACCTGACTCAAAACGCACACAAGTTTTTCATACGGACTCCGAATTGGGTGATTCTTTTTTTGTTGGAAACTAGATTTCGTGCACTTTCCAACCCAATTGGAATCACCTTCAAATTCGTCCGGAGCGTTGAGTTGTGGACGAAACAATCTGATGCTGCAGCAGAATCCGAGTCAAACTACAAGTCCAAAGGTGTTACATCACCTCCACTTGGGCCCATTGGCCTTGTACGACCTAGATTTAGTTTTAGGCTGCCTTGGGACGTCCTCCCACCTCCTTGGCCTCCACCCCTTGCTCCTATATAAGTAGATCCATCTAGTAGCTTTTCCTTGGGATTTGTTTAGTTAAAAGTTAGCCATTGCAACTTCGTGTACTTCGTTTGTGTCCAACGACCAGACCAAGACCGCTTACGGATCCCCACCTTTATCAATACTTCATATATACTCACAATATTCAGATTGCTTTTATCATATTCTTGCTTGTTCTTCGATTGCTTGCAGGAATAGACCTTCGTGGTCAGGTTGATTGTGCTTCGGCATGGTCAATAACCTCTCGGAGTTGGTTTAGCGATTGCTAAGGCGCAACGTCGTGCACGTTTGTAGTCGGATCGTCAAAGTCATCTCCACCAAATCGATAGTTATCATATCATCGAAAGATCGGGACACCTCGCCTCTATCACCGCTCGAACCCTGAACCATTCGGGGGCTAATGATGAAGATATGTACCAAGGGTAGGGTCATAGGCCTGACCTAGACACCCTCCCCTAGGATGTCACCTTAAAACCAGAAGCATTCGAAGAGGGGTCATCATCTACTCGACCATGAGGACTTCCACTCGGAAGACTTTAAGTTACTCGACCACAGAGACTGTCACTCGACCACCAGAAGGTCTAAGGTCGCTCCAGACCACAACGGTCGGACATCACCTCATAGCTTTAATGGTCATTATGTCTCTTTATTTACTAGCGTTACCAGTAACGTCTCCCCTTTAACGTACCATAAACCCTTTGTAACGTGGGCTGGCTAGGGTCCTGGCGCACTCTATATAAGCCACCCCCCTCTACAGGCACAAGGTTTCGCATCTTTTGTAAACTCACACACACATATAATCCAGTCGACCGCCTCAGGGCATCGAGATGTAGGGCTGTTACTTCTTCTGAGAAGGGCCTGAACTCATAAAACTCGTGTGTACAACTGCTCCATAGATAGGATCTTGCCTCCTCATACCTACCCCCCAATCTACTGTCAGTCTTAGATCCACGACAAGGAGCCCCCTGCATTACGCAGCTCCTCCCTTTCTAGGGGAACATCGGCCTCGTCATCATCATCAGGCAGGGTGCGGAGGATGTCGCCCTTGCGCAAGGGGGAGGTCTCCCCCGCTCCTTCGCGGGTCACCTCCGAGTCATTCTCCTCCTCTCCCTCATCTTCCTTGATGAGGACATGACTACCTTGGATATGACCAAAAATATTGCATATATGCATATTTGTCAGGTGATTTCTAGTGCAAACTATTCAATAATCTATTTATGTTATCCAGAACAAAAATACTTCACACACTTTTGTGTTTTGTCTAATTGCAGGTGTATGGGACATTTGTACAATCCACATATGAAGATAAGGAAGAAAGAGATGTTTATTTGCTGTCCAAAAAGTTCTCTCACGTCACTTTTGGCCCAAGAGAAGATAGAGTCCAAGTCTCGCATGTTCTGGATTCAGATTCGGACTGCACAGACATACCTAACTCAAAACGCACACAAGTTTTTCATATGGACTCCGAATTGGGTGATTCTTTTTTTGTTGGAAACTAGATTTCGTGCACTTTCCAACCCAATTGGAATCACCTTCAAATTCGTCCGGAGCGTTGAGTTGTGGACGAAACAATCTGATGCTGCAGCAGAATCCGAGTCAAACTACAAGTCCAAAGGTGTTACATCACCTCTACTTGGGCCCATTGGCCTTGTACGACCTAGATTTAGTTTTAGGCTGCCTTTGGACGTCCTCCCACCTCCTTGGCCGCCACCCCTTGCTCCTATATAAGTAGATCCATCTAGTAGCTTTTCCTTGGGATTTGTTTAGTTAAAAGTTAGTCATTGCAACTTCGTGTACTTCGTTTGTGTCCAACGACCAGACCAAGACCGCTTCCGGATCCCCACCATTATCAATACCTCATATATATTTGCAATATTCAGATTGCTTTATCATATTCTTGCTCGTTCTTCGATTGCTTGCAGGAATAGACCTTCGTGGTCAGGCTGACCGTGCTTCCGGCATCGTCAGTAACCTCAGGAGATTGGTTTAGCGATTGCTAAGGCGCAACGTCGTGCACGTTTGTAGTTGGATCGTCAAAGTCGTCTCCACCAAATCGATAGTTATCATCTCATCGAAAGATCGGGACACCCTCGCCTCTATCAAGTGGTATCAGATTTCCAGGTTGCTCGATGAGATTTTACAGTTTTTCGTAGTTTAGATCGAGTCTGTTCTTCATACCTACAGTCCACGAAAAAGCCACAAAAAAAATTAGGGTTAGTTCATCATATCCAAACCAATCTGAGCCTTTGCATAATCTTTTTAGGGTTTTGCTTTGTTGAATTTGCGGTTGCATCGTCGTTTCTAGTTGCTGGTCTTAGAGTCTAGTCTTTTAGAGTTTCGAGTTCTGGTCATAAGTTGTCACGCCGCCGCCGCACCATCATCATCACCCCTGCCATCTACCACCACCGCTTATCCGCCACCGCTTCGAATCCGTATCCATATACCACCACAGCTGTCATATACCACCACCGCTGCCATCTACCACCAATTTCCACCACGTGCTACGCACTGTTTATTATCATAATCATAGTTGAGGTCACTCACATCTTTGCCTGATCGAATCTGCATCTTATCTAGTTTGTCTTAAAAAGAGGGAGAAAAAGAATATAAAGAAAAAAAAGAGAGAAAAAGGAAAGAAAAAAAAAGAAAAAGAGGGAGAAGAAAAAGAAAAAAAAAACGTGAGAAAAAAAGAGAGAAGAAAAAAAATTGGATCTATCTAGAATCAATCTCGTACCTGAATTCGGATTGGAATCTGTTTTGCGCACTGTTCAGTAAAACAGGTGTATCTTCCACATACGAAGTCCGTTTTGGCTCCGTGAGTACTCAAATTGAAGATAGCGACGAGCCGCAACTAAATAGTTTCAGAAGCTAGTTCAATATTTTACACCTCAAAATCGGCTTCTAAATAGGTATTTTTGCCCTCCGAAGTTCGTGAACACAGCTTGTTCCAATTTTTTAGGCCAGTTTTAGAATTCTTTGACTCCTCATATCAACTCGGAATTGAGTGATTCTTTTTGTATTGGAAAGCTTGAGTTAGTAGCATTCTTTGAAAGAATTTATCAGAAAATTGTCTCAAACTTTTCAAGAGGAAAGTTGGAGAGAGAGTTGTCGTATATCCTACTTGGCAGTTGTTTTTCATCATTATCTTCACTGCCGTTGTGATCTTCTCTTATATCTTGCTGTCAAGAGCTACTTAGTATCCTTCATTGATGCTAGTTGTGCTACGTCGTGACCTTATTAGTGTTCTAGGCTCGCGTCTTTAGTCCGGTCTAGCCTAGGACCAGCACAGTACCGTCGTTGAGCGTTTATTCAACATTGCATCTTTGAATTGATTATTGCTAATCTTTTGCTACCATATATAGCCAACCCAGCTCCACATATTTCTACACCGTGTATACGTACGCTCCCCTGGCAATCGCTTTACTCAATATTCGGAGTTACTTGACACCGCTGGTTGCCGATCACCGCCTGCTGCATGGTAAGAACTTGTAAGACATTGATATTTGCTTTACTGTGAGCGTTTAACACCACATCCTAGTAGTTATAGGAACATTATTTTTGGGTTCTGTTTCTTGTTCTACTAATCATGACAGGATCCAGAGTCAATTCATGGGCTTTGTCGATCGCGGGAGACGTGCCACCACCTTTGCAAATACCACAACCGTCACGAGAGGTGCACAAACATCCAAATGCACATGATCAGGTTAATGTATCTATACCACCATTTAATGGCCGTTTTAAACCTGCTTTATATATTGAATGGGAGTTCGACATAAAAAATATATTTGCTTCCCATAATTTCGATGGACATAAAAAGGTTAAGGTTGCGGTTGGTTCTTTCACTGGTTATGCTTTGGTTTGGTGGAGTGAATATTGTCGGTTACACCCTGATTATATACCTACTACTTGGGATGATTTGAAACTTGTCATGCGACATACTTTCGTCCCTGCTTATTATACTCGTGACATGATTAAGAAGTTGTAACACTTAAAACAAGGTAGTGAAACTATAACAAAATATTATGATGATTTACAAACTACCTTGTTGCATTCCTCTTTAGAAGAAAGTGAAGATGATTTTATGGATAGATTTCGGGGAGGATTAAACCGTGATATTCAATAGATACTAATTCATGAAGAGTGTTATCCTATGAACCATTTGTTTCATCTTGCTTGCAAAGCTGAACAGGAAATAAAACGACGTGTTGGCCAGGAAGAGAACAAGCGCACGGTGCACATTCCAAGAGTTGATATGATTGTTCCTTCAACTACTAGGCATACTATGACAACCACATCCGTTGTTGTCAGGACTACATCACCTCCACCATGTGACACATCGCCCCCGAGAGTGGCTACATCATCTGAGTTGATCATAAGAGGTAATGACAAAGGTACTGATCTTCCATCTCTACATGAGAATGATGAATGCCTTGTCAATTTGAATGCACCATCTGATGAGCTACCCACTACTTTGATCACACCACCTATTTTAGAGGACTACGTTGATAATTTGACTTTGCCATGTGATCAAACAACTGAAATACCAACAATTTTGAGTGCACCCATTGAATTAACTATTGATGCAGAAGAACCAATGTTTAATCATTTTGATATGACCTCTAATCTTGGTGATGATTCTGTGTTGAATGACTTATTGCATGTTTGCTTATTTAAGCATGTTGTAGCATGTAAATTTGATGCAAATAAGGTTTATTCACCAATGTTGGGATGGTTTAATGATGAACATTGTCAATCTTTTGAAATGAATAAGAGCTTCACTTATATGTGCAAACTGAGTTGCAATATTTTTATGCCTTCTACTTCTTGTGCTAATTTTTTGGCTTTAGATTTTATGAACTATGCAAGTTACTTATCTATTCATGTGTCATATATGCAAAAATCAAGGGAAGTAAAAATGGATGACATATATATATACAACATGTACATCTTGTCTCTTTTGTTAGCCACATTTCAGATTAAGCAACGCCGAGGACGGCTTTATATTCAAGAAGGGGAGGATGATGAGGACATGACTACCTTGGATATGACCAAAAATATTGCATATATGCATATTTGTCAGGTGATTTCTAGTGCAAACTATTCAATAATCTATTTATGTTATCCAGAACAAAAATACTTCACACACTTTTGTGTTTTATCTAATTGCAGGTGTATGGGACATTTGTACAATCCACATATGAAGATAAGGAAGAAAGAGATGTTTATTTGCTGTCCAAAAAGTTCTCTCACGTCACTTTTGGCCCAAGAAAAGATAGAGTCCAAGTCTCGCACGTTCTGGATTCAGATTCGGACTGCACAGACATACCTAACTCAAAACGCACACAAGTTTTTCATACAGACTCCGAATTGGGTGATTCTTTTTTTGTTGGAAACTAGATTTCGTGCACTTTCCAACCCAATTGGAATCACCTTCAAATTCGTCCGGAGCGTTGAGTTGTGGACGAAACAATCTGATGCTGCAGCAGAATCCGAGTCAAACTACAAGTCCAAAGGTGTTACATCACCTCCACTTGGGCCCATTGGCCTTGTACGACCTAGATTTAGTTTTAGGATGCCTTTGGACGTCCTCCCACCTCCTTGGCCGCCACCCCTTGCTCCTATATAAGTAGATCCATCTAGTAGCTTTTCCTTGGGATTTGTTTAGTTAAAAGTTAGCCATTGCAACTTCGTGTACTTCGTTTGTGTCCAACGACCAGACCAAGACCGCTTCCGGATCCCCACCATTATCAATACCTCATATATATTTGCAATATTCAGATTGCTTTATCATATTCTTGCTCGTTCTTTGATTGCTTGCAGGAATAGACCTTCGTGGTCAGGCTGACCGTGCTTCCGGCATTGTCAGTAACCTCAGGAGATTGGTTTAGCGATTGCTAAGGCGCAACGTCATGCACGTTTGTAGTCGGATCGTCAAAGTCGTCTCCACCAAATCGATAGTTATCATCTCACGAAAGATCGGAACACCCTCGCCTCTATCATTCCTCCTCTCCCTCTTCGTGAGACTCGCCGTAAGACACAACCACTAGAGTTGTCGTCACCAGGATGTTTGTGGTCGCAGGCGGCACGAGCCCACGCTCGTCGAAGATAGACAGAGCGGCGACAACCTTCGCCCCATCTAGGCAGCGGTACAAGGGAACAAGGCCATTAGGCGGGTACCCTCGGTCATCAGAGTCGAGCGCAATTCCTCATCGGAAAGGGGCTCCGGGCGCAGGTGGAGGTCGTCCCCTTCGTCTCCAAGCTTCCATAGTGGGCACGGGCGCGCTTGGAGGGGAGCCACGCGCTGCGCCATGAATTCTTTGGCGATCATGGGCCTCGTCAACTCATCGTTCTTGAGTCGCCGGGCTTCAGGTCGGCGGTCATCCTCTCCAGCACCTGCATCGCCCGCGGGTCGGTGAGCTTCGCGCGAAGCCATCCCTCGTGGGACACAGGCATCTCCGTCGACAGCACCAGCCAAGGGTGGACGCGCTTGGCGTCTGCCAGGACCCACTTGCTCTTGAAGCCCTCGGCCTTCTTCCTGGCCTTCAAGATGGCATTGGTCTTGTTGGCCACGACGAAGCCAACGCACCCTGAGCAGGGGCCCTCCTTAAGCCGAAGAAAGAAGAAGTGGCCCGGTAGCGCCATTGATGGCATCACTCCGACATACGCCTCGCAGTAGAAGGGGAAGATTGACATGAGAAGGACGGAGTTGGGATGAAGATGGAGGGCATGGATCTGATAGTAACTAAGGACGGAGAAGAAGTCGAAGAAGGGGGAACCAACCTGGCGATGATGCTACTAGTGAAGGAGGGGTAGAAAGTGCTGCCAGGGGCCTCAGGCTCGGTGGAGCCAACCTGGAGCACAGTCTTCCTCTTCTTGTCACCCTCCACCGTCATCAAGCGCACGGCGCCAAGGTTCTTCTCCGACACGCCCGGCGCTTCGAGCGCGGGCTCGTACCAGGATGTCGAAGGAGTAGTCTGGGCTTTCTTGGGCGCCATCGGCGGGAAGCTCGTAGGAGGACCTTGGTGGATCTGGAGTCTCTAGGAGCGAAGGGCAAGAAAGGGGATCTGGAGAAAACGAAGGAAGGTAATGAAGGCAAATACAGGCCGCGCCAGTCTTTTGTCAGTCGGGCAGTTGCCGAGGCAGCATGGGGAAGCGGACACGCCCATGTCCAATCAATCGCCACACGTCAACCGAGGCCACAGGCTATTGGGGCCCGCAGCGCTCCACACTCGCCCCTTGGCTTCGCCTCGAAGCCAAGATGATGAGGACATGACTACCTTGGATATGACCAAAAATATTGCATATATGCATATTTGTCAGGTGATTTCTAGTGCAAACTATTCAATAATCTATTTATGTTATCCAGAACAAAAATACTTCACACACTTTTGTGTTTTGTCTAATTGCAGGTGTATGGGACATTTGTACAATCCACATATGAAGATAAGGAAGAAAGAAATGTTTATTTGCTGTCCAAAAAGTTCTCTCACGTCACTTTTGGCCCAAGAAAAGATAGAGTCCAAGTCTCTCACGTTCTGGATTCAGATTCGGACTGCACAGACACACCTGACTCAAAACGGACACAAGTTTTTCGTACGGACTCCGAATTGGGTGATTCTTTTTTTGTTGGAAACTAGATTTCGTGCACTTTCCGACCCAATTGGAATCACCTTCAAATTCGTCCGGAGCGTTGAGTTGTGGACGAAACAATCTGATGCTGCAGCAGAATCCGAGTCAAACTACAAGTCCAAAGGTGTTACATCACCTCCACTTGGGCCCATTGGCCTTGTACGACCTAGATTTAGTTTTAGGCTGCCTTGGGACGTCCTCCCACCTCCTTGGCCGCCACCCCTTGCTCCTATATAAGTAGATCCATCTAGTAGCTTTTCCTTGGGATTTGTTTAGTTAAAAGTTAGCCATTGCAACTTCGTGTACTTCGTTTGTGTCCAACGACCAGACCAAGACCGCTTACGGATCCCCACCTTTATCAATACCTCATATATACTCGCAATATTCAGATTGCTTTTATCATATTCTTGCTTGTTCTTCGATTGCTTGCAGGAATAGACCTTCGTGGTCAGGTTGATTGTGCTCCGGTGTGGTCAATAACCTCTCAGAGTTGGTTTAGCGATTGCTAAGGCGCAACGTCGTGCACGTTTGTAGTCGGATCGTCAAAGTCATCTTCACCAAATCGATAGTTATCATCTCATCGAAAGATCGGGACACCCCGCCTCTATCAAGTGGTATCAGTTTTCAGGTTGCTCGGTGAGAATTTCCAGTTCTTCCTAGATTAGATTTATTTTCTTACCTATTGTCCAAAAAAAGCCACAAAACAAAAGTTAGATCTATTCATCCTTTGTCCTAGCCAGTCTGAGCCTTTGCAATTTTCTTTTCATTGCTTGCATAGTTGAATTATCGGTTGCATCGTCGTGTCGAGTTGCTGGTCTTAGTGTCTAGTTCCTTTAGAGTTTCGAGTTCTGTTCACATTAGTCACGCAGCCGCTGCATCATTATCCCATCCGCTGTCCACCATCCAATCCACCAATTTCCACCACGTGCTACGCACTGTTTATTGTCATAATCATAGTTGAGGTCACTCACATCTTCGCCTGATCGAATCTGCATCTTATCTAGTTTGTCTTGGAAAGAGGGAGAAAAAGAAGATAAAGAAAAAAAGGGAGAAAAAAGGAAAGAAAAAAAAAGAAAAAGAGGGAGAAGAAAAAGAAAAAAAAGCGTGAGAAAAAAAAGAGAGAAAAAAAAAATTGGATCTATCTAGAATCAATCTCGTACCTGAATTCGGATTGGAATCTGTTTTGTCCACTGTTCAGTAAAACAGCTTGGCTATTGTTTCACATCATTATCTTTACTGCCGTTGTGATCTTCACTTATATCTTGCTGTCCAGAGCTACTTTGTATCCTTCATTGATGCTGGTTGTGCTACGACGTGACCTCATTAGTGTTCTAGGCTCGCGTCTCTAGTTCGGTCTAGCCTAGGACCAGCACAGTACCGTTGTTGAGCGTTTATTCAACATTGCATCTTTGAATTGATTATTGCTAATCTTTTGCTACCATATATAGCCAACCCAGCTCCACATATTTCTACACCGTGTATACGTACGCTCCCCTGGCAATCGCTTTACTCAATATTCGGAGTTACTTGACATCGCTGGTTGCCGATCACCGCCTGCTGCATGGTAAGAACTTGTAAGACATTGATATTTGCTTTACTGTGAGCGTTTTACCACCACATCCTAGTAGTTATAGGAACATTAGTTTTGGGTTTTGTTTCTTGTTCTACTAATCATGACAGGATCCAGAGTCAATTCATGGGATTTGTCGATCGCGGGAGACGTGCCACCACCTTTGCAAATACCACAACCGTCACGAGAGGTGCACAAACATCCAAATGCACATGATCAGGTTAATGTATCTATACCACCATTTAATGGCCGTTTTAAACCTGCTTTATATATTGAATGGGAGTTCGACATAAAAAATATATTTGCTTCCCATAATTTCGATGAACATAAAAAGGTTAAGGTTGTGGTTGGTTCTTTCACTGGTTATGCTTTGGTTTGGTGGAGTGAATATTGTCGGTTACACCCTGATTATATACCTACTACTTGGGATGATTTGAAACTTGCCATGCGACATACTTTCGTCCCTACTTATTATACTCGTGACATGATTAAGAAGTTGCAACACTTAAAACAAGGTAGTGAAACTGTAACAAAATATTATGATGATTTACAAACTACCTTGTTGCATTCCTCTTTAGAAGAAAGTGAAGATGATTTTATGGATAGATTTTGGGGAGGATTAAACCGTGATATTCAAGAGATACTAATTCATGAAGAGTGTTATCCTATGAACCATTTGTTTCATCTTGCTTGCAAAGCTGAACAGGAAATAAAACGACGTGTTGGCCACGAGGAGAACAAGCGCACGGTGCACATTCCAAGAGTTGATATGATTGTTCCTTCAACTACTAGACATACTATGACAACCACATCCGTTGTTGTCAGGACTACATCACCTCCACCATGTGACACATCGCCCCCGAGAGTGGCTACATCATCTGAGTTGATCATAAGAGGTAATGACAAAGGTACTGATCTTCCATCTCTACATGAGAATGATGAATGCCTTGTCAATTTGAATGCACCATCTGATGAGCTACCCACTACTTTGATCACACCACCTATTTTAGAGGACTACGTTGATAATTTGACTTTGCCATGTGATCAAACAACTGAAATACCAACAATTTTGAGTGCACCCATTGAATTAACTATTAATGCAAAAGAACCAATGTTTAATCATTTTGATATGACCTCTAATCTTGGTGATGATTCTGTGTTGAATGACTTATTGCATGTTTGCTTATTTAAGCATGTTGTAGCATGTAAATTTGATGCAAGTAAGGTTTATTCACCAATGTTGGGATGGTTTAATGATGAACATTGTCAATCTTTTGAAATGAATAAGAGCTTCACTTATATGTGCAAACTGAGTTGCAATATTTTCATGCCTTCTACTTCTTGTGCTAATTTTTTGGCTTTAGATTTTATGAACTATGCAAGTTACTCATCTATTCATGTGTCATATATGCAAAAAACAAGGGAAGTAAAAATGGATGACATATACATATACAACATGTACACCTTGTCTCTTTTGTTAGCCACATTTCAGATTAAGCAACGCCGAGGACGGCTTTATTTTCAAGAAGGGGAGGATGATGAGGACATGACTACCTTGGATATGACAAAAAATATTGCATATATGCATATTTGTCAGGTGATTTCTAGTGCAAACTATTCAATAATCTATTTATGTTATCCAGAACAAAAATACTTCACACACTTTTGTGTTTTGTCTAATTGCAGGTGTATGGGACATTTGTACAATCCACATATGAAGATAAGGAAGAAAGAGATGTTTATTTGCTGTCCAAAAAGTTCTCTCACGTCACTTTTGGCCCAAGAGAAGATAGAGTCCAAGTCTCTCACGTTCTGGATTCAGATTCGGACTGCACAGACACAGCTGACTCAAAACGCACACAAGTTTTTCATACGCACTCCGAATTGGGTGATTCTCTTTTTGTTGGAAACTAGATTTCGTGCACTTTCCAACCCAATTGGAATCACCTTCAAATTCGTCCGGAGCGTTGAGTTGTGGACGAAACAATCTGATGCTGCAGCAGAATCCGAGTCAAACTACAAGTCCAAAGGTGTTACATCACCTCCACTTGGGCCCATTGGCCTTGTACGACCTAGATTTAGTTTTAGGCTGCCTTGGGACGTCCTCCCACCTCCTTGGCCTCCACCCCTTGCTCCTATATAAGTAGATCCATCTAGTAGCTTTTCCTTGGGATTTGTTTAGTTAAAAGTTAGCCATTGCAACTTCGTGTACTTCGTTTGTGTCCAACGACCAGACCAAAACCGCTTACGGATCTCCACCATTATCAATACCTCATATATATTTGCAATATTCAGATTGCTTTATCATATTCTTGCTCGTTCTTCGATTGCTTGCAGGAATAGACCTTCGTGGTCAGGCTGACCGTGCTTCCGGCATCGTCAGTAACCTCAGGAGATTGGTTTAGCGATTGCTAAGGCGCAACATCGTGCACGTTTGTAGTCGGATCGTCAAAGTCGTCTCCACCAAATCGATAGTTATCATCTCATCGAAAGATCGGGACACCCTCGCCTCTATCATAGGACCAGCACAGTACCGTCGTTGAGCGTTTATTCAACATTGCATCTTTGAATTGATTATTGCTAATCTTTTGCTACCATATATAGCCAACCCAGCTCCACATATTTTTACACCGTGTATACGTACGCTCCCCTGGCAATCGCTTTACTCAATATTCGGAGTTACTTGACACCGCTGGTTGCCGATCACCGCCTGCTGCATGGTAAGAACTTGTAAGACATTGATATTTGCTTTACTGTGAGCGTTTTACCACCACATCCTAGTAGTTATAGGAACATTATTTTTGCGTTTTGTTTCTTGTTCTACTAATCATGACAGGATCCAGAGTCAATTTATGGGCTTTGTCGATCGCGGGAGACGTGCCACCACCTTTGCAAATACCACAACCGTCACGAGAGGTGCACAAACATCCAAATGCACATGATCAGGTTAATGTATCTATATCACCATTTAATGGCCATTTTAAACCTGCTTTATATATTGAATGGGAGTACGACATAAAAAATATATTTGCTTCCCATAATTTCAATGAACATAAAAAGGTTAAGGTTGCGGTTGGTTCTTTCACTAGTTATGCTTTGGTTTGGTGGAGTGAACATTGTCGGTTACACCCTGATTATATACCTACTACTTGGGATGATTTGAAACTTGCCATGCGACATACTTTCGTCCCTGCTTATTATACTCGTGACATGATTAAGAAGTTGCAACACTTAAAACAAGGTAGTGAAACTGTAACAAAATATTATGATGATTTACAAACTACCTTGTTGCATTCCTCTTTAGAAGAAAGTGAAGATGATTTTATGGATAGATTTTGGGGAGGATTAAACCGTGATATTCAAGAGATACTAATTCATGAAGAGTGTTATCCTATGGACCATTTGTTTCATCTTGCTTGCCAAGCTGAACAGGAAATAAAACGACGTGTTGGCCACGAGGAGAATAAGCGCACGGTGCACATTCCAAGAGTTGATATGATTGTTCCTTCAACTACTAGGCATACTATGACAACCACATCCGTTGTTGTCAGGACTACATCACCTCCACCATGTGACACATCGCCCCCGAGAGTGGCTACATCATCTGAGTTGATCATAAGAGGTAATGACAAAGGTACTGATCTTCCATCTCTACATGAGAATGATGATTGCCTTGTCAATTTGAATGCACCATCTGATGAGCTACCCACTACTTTGATCGCACCACCTATTTTCGAGGACTATGTTGATAATTTGACTTTGCCATGTGATCAAACAACTGAAATACCAACAATTTTGAGTGCACCCATTGAATTAACTATTGATGCAAAAGAACCAATGTTTAATCATTTTGATATGACCTCTAATCTTGGTGATGATTCTGTGTTGAATGACTTATTGCATGTTTGCTTATTTAAGCATGTTGTAGCATGTAAATTTGATGCAAGTAAGGTTTATTCACCAATGTTGGGATGGTTTAATGATGAACATTGTCAATCTTTTGAAATGAATAAGAGCTTCACTTATATGTGCAAACTGAGTTGCAATATTTTCATGCCTTCTACTTCTTGTGCTAATTTTTTGGCTTTAGATTTTATGAACTATGCAAGTTACTCATCTATTCATGTGTCATATATGCAAAAATCAAGGGAAGTAAAAATGGATGACATATGCATATACAACATGTACACCTTGTCTCTTTTGTTAGCCACATTTCAGATTAACCAACGCCGAGGACGGCTTTATTTTCAAGAAGGGGAGGATGATGAGGACATGACTACCTTGGATATGACCAAAAATATTGCATATATGCATATTTATCAGGTGATTTCTAGTGCAAACTATTCAATAATCTATTTATGTTATCCAGAACAAAAATACTTCACACACTTTTGTGTTTTGTCTAATTGCAGGTGTATGGGACATTTGTACAATCCACATATGAAGATAAGGAAGAAAGAAATGTTTATTTGCTGTCCAAAAAGTTCTCTCACGTCACTTTTGGCCCAAGAAAATATAGAGTCCAAGTCTCTCACGTTCTGGATTCAGATTCGGACTGCTCAGACACACCTGACTCAAAACGGACACAAGTTTTTCATACGGACTCCGAATTGGGTGATTCTTTTTTTGTTGGAAACTAGATTTCGTGCACTTTCCGACCCAATTGGAATCACCTTCAAATTCGTCCGGAGCGTTGAGTTGTGGACGAAACAATCTGATGCTGCAGCAGAATCCGAGTCAAACTACAAGTCCAAAGGTGTTACATCACCTCCACTTGGGCCCATTGGCCTTGTACGACCTAGATTTAGTTTTAGGCTGCCTTGGGACGTCCTCCCACCTCCTTGGCCGCCACCCCTTGCTCCTATATAAGTAGATCCATCTAGTAGCTTTTCCTTGGGATTTGTTTAGTTAAAAGTTAGCCATTGCAACTTCGTGTACTTCGTTTGTGTCCAACGACCAGACCAAGACCGCTTACGGATCCCCATCTTTATCAATACCTCATATATACTCGCAATATTCAGATTGCTTTTATCATATTCTTGCTTGTTCTTCGATTGCTTGCAGGAATAGACCTTCGTGGTCAGGTTGATTGTGCTCCGGTGTGGTCAATAACCTCTCAGAGTTGGTTTAGCGATTGCTAAGGCGCAATGTCGTGCACGTTTGTAGTCGGATCGTCAAAGTCATCTTCACCAAATCGATAGTTATCATCTCATCGAAAGATCGGGACACCCCGCCTCTATCACAAGCCCGAGCGCGCCTTGGGCCCGGGGTATACTGTCGGCGTCCTGGGAACAGGGGTCCCCAGACTTGCCTGCCTGCGGCCCATGGCGTGGCTCCACTAGCGGCCCTGTACAACCCACCTTCACCAGCAAACACTCAAGACCCTCGCGAGGGGCCAAGCCTCACGAGGCGGACGATGCAAGACCTCCTCGGGGGCGGCCTCAAAAGGCTGGCTCGCGAGGGATGCAGAGATTAAGGCAAGGGGCACCTCACGAGGTTCCTGTGACGCAAGCCATGGCGACCAAGGCCAGGCGGGCACCTGGCAGGCGCCAGCATGCGCAGTGTCCTCGTTTCCTCTTTGATGCTAAGGAGGCAAGTGATAGAGGCAAAGGTGTCCCGTCTTTCGATGAGATGATGGATATCGCTTTGGTGGAAGTCGACTTTGACGATCCGACTACGAACGTGCGAGGACGTCGCGCCTTAGCAATCGCTAAACCAACTCCGAGAGGTTATTGACCACGTCGGAGCACGATCAACCTGACCACGAGGGTCTGTTTCCTACGAGCAAACGAAGAACAAGCAAGAAACTAAGATTGCAATCTAGATATTGCGAATATAAGATGAAAGCTTTATTGATCAAGGTGGGGTTCTGTGATGCCTTTGTCTGGTCGTTGAACACAAACGAAGTACGCGAAGTTGCAGCTATGGCGAACTTTTAATCTAAACAAAACCCAAAGTCTAAACGGTGCCCTAAGGGCTGTATATATGGAGGAAGAGAGGGGAATTTCGTGGCCCTTGGTGGAGGGGTCCGAAATCAACCCTATCTCTTGTTTCCCCACACATACGGACTCTAAAAATAGCCTATACTTATGTATTTCGAAATTACATGGGCCTGGCCCAATAATAAGGTGACGCAGCACCTAAAATAGCCTCGGGACGAAATTTATGAAGTGGCATCTTGTATATTTCGTCCAAGGCTTCATGCACCCATTATGGTGGCTTCAAAGTCCTGAAATCATCACTTGTAACTCTGTTCTTGTTCCCCTTGCGCATGCCATCATCTCCATGCTTGTTCTTGCTCCAATGTTCATCCTTCTCCAAGCTAGGCCCTTCATTTGTAAGCAAAACAAATGTATCCAATTTAGGCAGCATCATATTCTCATGAACATTAGAATCATTACCAAGAAACGAAAGTACCTGGTAATTTAGTTGGCGTGCACGAGCTCTAGTAATTGGTCCAGTATGTATAGCAGCAGGGGCTGTGGGTGTAACAATTGTATTGATGTCCTCATCAGCAAGCGCATTCGAGGAGTCCCGAGGCAGCAAGCAAAGGTTTCCATATCGGTGCAACCAAACCAAGACGGCAGGACGGAGGTCACCGTGGAGCCCAAGACGGCATCATCACCAGAGCCTTTGGCAGGCGAAGACCATCTTTTGTCAGGTTAGCTTTTACTAGATGTCCCCCTTCAAATTGGCCGTTGTGGGAACCCTTCCCGCCTAATATTTGGGAGAGAACCCGGGCCTCTATATATAGGACTATCCACCATCGTAGAGAGGGAGATCGGATCTTGGACCGGATCCACTCCACCAAGGCAACCACACCAAGTCACCAAGCACAAGAGCACCTCTCCTCGGGAGGCTGTTCTTCTCTTGTAACTGTGCATCCTCAGCCCAAGAGGCAATCCACCACAGCACACTGGAGTAGGGTATTACACCACATCGGTGGCCCGAACCAGCAAAAATCTTGTGTCCCCTTGTTCTGAGAGTTCGATGGCTAAGCCTTGAGATTGCGGTGAGGGTGAGAGCTTAGGGGAGGATGGATTTTCGTGCGCACCCCAGTGTTCGAACCTCAAGGGTTTTGCCGGAACCCGAAATCCGACATCCTCCAAGGGCCACGAAATTCCCCCCTTTTCCTCCATATATACAACCCATAGGGCATCGTTTAGACTTTGGGTTTTGTTTAGATTAAAAGTTCACCATAGTTGAAACTTCGGTACTTCGTTTGTGTTCAACAACCAGACCAAGACATCAAAGAACCCCACTTGATTAATAAAGTTTCCCTCTTTTACTCGCAATATCCATATTGCAATTTTAGTTTCTTGCTTGTTCTTCGTTTGCTTGCAGGAAATAGACCTTCGTGGTCAGGTTAATCGTGCTCTGGCGTGGTCAATAACCCCTCAGAGTTGGTTTAGTGATGGCTAAGGAGCGGCGTCCTTGCACGTTCATAATTGGGTCGTCAAAGTCTACTCCATTGAAAACGATAGCCACCATCTCATCGAAAGACGGGACACCTTAGCCTCTATCATGTCTAAGACATGTCTATTGAGACGTCTAAAAAACTTGACCCTCTTGGGGTGACCTACCCATCCTTATATAAGTGGAAGGGGCGGGTTACATGCAGAGTCCAAGTCAGACTAAGACTTAACCTATTCTAGCTTACCGTGGCGGGCTTCTCATCACGGGCTTCTCCCCGTGGGCTTCTTAACGCCTTGGGCTTCTTAACTCCAGATGACTCATCTCCGTGACTCCCTTCATGTGCCGGGACATATCTTTGAGACTCATTTCCAGGTTGCTCGGTGAGATTTTATAGTTTTTCGTACTTTAGATCGAGTCTGTTCTTCATACCTACAGTCCACGAAAAGCCACAAAAAATTAGGGTTAGTTCATCATATTCGAACCAGTCTGAGCCTTTGCATAGACTTTTCAGTATTTTGCTTTGCTGAATTTGCGGTTGCATCATCGTGTCAAGTTGCTAGTCTTAGCGTCTAGTCTTTTAGAGTTTCGAGTTCTGGTCATAAGTTGTCACGCTGTCCTCGCACCATCATCATCGCCTCTACCATCTACCACCACCGCTTATCCGCCACCGATCCGTATCCATATACCACCACCAATCTGTATCCATATACCCCCACCGCTACCATATACCACCACCGCTACCATATCTTACCATCATATATCCACCACCAATTCGAGTTCTTTTCATATTAGGTTTGTTTTTGAGATCCTTCTATTTTACGATTCGTGTTTTGTTGTGGGTTTGTCACGGCAGATGATAGAGGCGAGGGTCCCGATCTTTTGATGAGATGATAATTATCGATTTGGTGGAGACGACTTTGACGATCCGACTACAAACGTGCACGACGTTGCGCCTTAGCAATCGCTAAACCAATCTCCTGAGGTTACTGACAATGCTGGAAGCACGGTCAGCCTGACCACGAAGGTCTATTCCTGCAAGCAATCGAAGAACGAGCAAGAATATGATAAAGCAATCTGAATATTGCAAATATATATGAAGTATTGATAATGGTGGGGATCCGGAAGAGGTCTTGGTCTGGTCGTTGGACACAAACAAAGTACACGAAGTTGCAATGGCTAACTTTTAACTAAACAAATCCCAAGGAAAAGCTACTGGATGGATCTACTTATATAGGAGCAAGGGGTGGCGGCCAAGGAGGTGGGAGTACGTCCCAAGGTAGCCTAAAACTAAATCTAGGTCGTACAAGGCCAATGGGCCCAAGTGGAGGTGATGTAACACCTTTGGGCTTGTAGTTTTGACTCGGATTCTGCTGCAACATCAGATTGTTTCGTCCACAACTCAACGCTCCGGACGAATTTGAAGGTGATTCCAATTGGGTTGGAAAGTGCACGAAATCTAGTTTCCAAGAAAAAAAGAATCACCCAATTCAGAGTCTGTATGAAAAACTTGTGTGCGTTTTGAGTCAGGTATGTCTGTGCAGTCCGAATCTGAATCCAGAACGTGAGAGACTTGGACTCTATCTTCTCTTGGGCCAAAAGTGACGTGAGAGAACTTTTTGGACAGCAAATAAACATCTCTTTCTTCCTTATCTTCATATGTGGATTGTACAAATGTCCCATACACCTGCAATTAGACAAAACACAAAAGTGTGTGAAGTATTTTTGTTCTGTATAACATAAATAGATTATTGAATAGTTTGCACCAGAAATCACCTGACAAATATGCATATATGCAATATTTTTGGTCATACCCAAGGTAGTCATGTCCTCATCATCCTCCCCTTCTTGAAAATAAAGCCGTCCTCGGCGTTGCTTAATCTGAAATGTGGCTAACAAAAGAGACAATGTGTACATGTTGTATATGTATATGTCATCCATTTTTACTTCTCTTGATTTTTGCATATATGACACATGAATAGATGAGTAACTTGCATAGTTCATAAAATCTAAAGCCAAAAAATTAGCACAAGAAGTAGAAGGCATGAAAATATTGCAACTTAGTTTGCACATATAAGTGAAGCTCTTATTCATTTCAAAAGATTGACAATGTTCATCATTAAACCATCCCAACATTGGTGAATAAACCTTACTTGCATCAAATTTACATGCTACAACATGCTTAAATAAGCAAACATGCAATAAGTCATTCAACACAGAATCATCACCAAGATTAGAGGTCATATCAAAATGATTTAACATTGGTTTTTTTGCATCAATAGTTAATTCAATGGGTGCAGTCAAAATTGTTGGTATTTCAGTTGTTTGATCACATGGCAAAGTCAAATTATCAACGTAGTCCTCTAAAATAGGTGGTGTGATCAAAGTAGTGGGTAGCTCATCAGATGGTGCATTCAAATTGACAAGGCATTCATCATTCTCATGTAGAGATGGAAGATCAGTACCTTTGTCATTACCTCTTATGATCAACTCAGATGTTGTAGCCACTCTCAGGGGCGATGTGTCACATGGTGGAGGTGATGTAGTCCTGACAACAACGGATGTGGTTGTCATAGTATGCCTAGTAGTTGAAGGAACAATCATATCAACTCTTGGAATGTGCACCGTGCGCTTGTTCTCCTCGTGGCCAACACGTCGTTTTATTTCCTGTTCAGCTTTGCAAGCAAGATGAAACAAATGGTTCATAGGATAACACTCTTCATGAATTAGTATCTCTTGAATATCACGGTTTAATCCTCCCCAAAATCTATCCATAAAATCATCTTCACTTTATTCTAAAGAGGAATGCAACAATGATAGAGGCGAGGGTCCCGATCTTTCGATGAGATGATAACTATCGATTTGGTGGAGACGACTTTGACGATTCGACTACAAACATGCACGACGTTGCGCCTTAGCAATCGCTAAACCAATCTCCTGAGGTTACTGACGATGCCGGAAGCACGGTCAGCCTGACCACGAAGGTCTATTCCTGCAAGCAATCGAAGAACGAGCAAGAATATGATAAAGCAATCTGAATATTGCAAATATATATAAGGTATTGATAATGGTGGGGATCCGTAAGCGGTCTTGGTCTGGTCGTTGGACACAAACGAAGTACACGAAGTTGCAATGGCTAACTTTTAACTAAACAAATCCCAAGGAAAAGCTACTAGATGGATCTACTTATATAGGAGCAAGGGGTGGCGGCCAAGGAGGTGGGAGGACGTCCCAAGGCAGCCTAAAACTAAATCTAGGTCGTACAAGGCCAATGGGCCCAAGTGGAGGTGATGTAACACCTTTGGACTTGTAGTTTGACTCGGATTCTGCTGCAGCATCAGATTGTTTCGTCCACAACTCAACGCTCCGGACGAATTTGAAGGTGATTCCAGTTGGGTTGGAAAGTGCACGAAATCTAGTTTCCAACAAAAAAAGAATCACCCAATTCGGAGTCCGTATGAAAAGCTTGTGTGCGTTTTGAGTCAGGTATGTCTGTGCAGTCCGAATCTGAATCCAGAACGTGAGAGACTTGGACTCTATCTTCTCTTGGGCCAAAAGTGACGTGAGAGAACTTTTTGGACAGCAAATAAACATCTCTTTCTTCCTTATCTTCATATGTGGATTGTACAAATGTCCCATACATCTGCAATTAGACAAAACACAAAAGTGTGTGAAGTATTTTTGTTCTGGATAACATAAATAGATCATTGAATAGTTTGCACTAGAAATCACCTGACAAATATGCATATATGCAATATTTTTGGTCATATCCAAGGTAGTCATGTCCTCATCATCCTCCCCTTCTTGAAAATAAAGCCGTCCTCGGCGTTGCTTAATCTGAAATGTGGCTAACAAAAGAGACAAGGTGTACATGTTGTATATGTATATGTCATCCATTTTTACTTCCCTTGATTTTTGCATATATGACACATGAATAGAGGAGTAACTTGCATAGTTCATAAAATCTAAAGCCAAAAAATTAGCACAAGAAGTAGAAGGCATGAAAATATTGCAACTCAGTTTGCACATATAAGTGAAGCTCTTATTCATTTCAAAAGATTGACAATGTTCATCATTAAACCATCCCAACATTGGTGAATAAACCTTACTTGCATCAAATTTACATGCTACAACATGCTTAAATAAGCAAACATGCAATAAGTCATTCAACACAGAATCATCACCAAGATTAGAGGTCATATCAAAATGATTAAACATTGGTTCTTTTGCATCAATAGTTAATTCAATGGGTGCACTCAAAATTGTTGGTATTTCAGTTGTTTGATCATATGGCAAAGTCAAATTATCAACGTAGTCCTCTAAAATAAGTGGTGTGATCAAAGTAGTGGGTAGCTCATCAGATGGTGCATTCAAATTGACAAGGCATTCATCATTCTCATGTAGAGATGGAAGATCAGTACCTTTGTCATTACCTCTTATGATCAACTCAGATGATGTAGCCACTCTCGGGGGCGATGTGTCACATGGTGGAGGTGATGTAGTCCTGACAACAACGGATATGGTTGTCATAGTATGCCTAGTAGTTGAAGGAACAATCATATCAACTCTTGGAATGTGCACCGTGCGCTTGTTCTCCTCGTGGCCAACACGTCGTTTTATTTTCTGTTCAGCTTTGCAAGCAAGATGAAACAAATGGTCCATAGGATAACACTCTTCATGAATTAGTATCTCTTGAATATCACTGTTTAGTCCTCCCCAAAATCTATCCATAAAATCATCTTCACTTTCTTCTAAAGAGGAATGCAACAAGGTAGTTTGTAAATCATCATAATATTTTGTTACAGTTTCACTACCTTGTTTTAAGTGTTGCAACTTCTTAATCATGTCACGAGTATAATAAGCAGGGACGAAAGTATGTCGCATGGCAAGTTTCAAATCATCCCAAGTAGTAGATATATAAATAGGGTGTAACCGACAATATTCACTCCACCAAACCAAAGCATAACCAGTGAAAGAACCAACCGCAACCTTAACCTTTTTATGTTCATCGAAATTATGGGAAGCAAATATATTTTTTATGTCGAACTCCCATTCAATATATAAAGCAGGTTTAAAACGGCCATTAAATGGTGGTATAGATACATTAACCTGATCATGTGCATTTGGATGTTTGTGCACCTCTCGTGACGGTTGTGGTATTTGCAAAGGTGGTGGCACGTCTCCCGCGATCGACAAAGCCCATGAATTGACTCTGGATCCTGTCATGATTAGTAGAATAAGAAACAAAACCCAAAAATAATGTTCCTATAACTACTAGGATGTGGTGGTAAAACGCTCACAGTAAAGCAAATATCAATGTCTTACAAGTTCTTACCATGCAGCAGGCGGTGATCGGCAACCAGCGGTGTCAAGTAACTCCGAATATTGAGTAAAGCGATTGCCAGGGGAGCGTACGTATACACGGTGTAGAAATATGTGGAGCTGGGTTGGCTATATATGGTAGCAAAAGATTAGCAATAATCAATTCAAAGATGCAATGTTGAATAAACGCTCAACGACGGTACTGTGCTGGTCCTAGACTAGACCGGACTAGAGACGCGAGCCTAGAACACTAATAAGGTCACGGCGTAGCACAACTAGCATCAATGAAGGATACTAAGTAGCTCTTGACAGCAAGATATAAGTGAAGATCACAACTGCAGTGAAGATAATGATGAAAAACAACTGCCAAGCAGGATATACAACAACTCTCTCTCCAACTTTCCTCTTGAAAAGTTTGAGACAATTTTCTGATAAATTCTTTCAAAGAATGCTACTAACTCAAGCTTTCCAATGCAAAAAGAATCACTCAATTCCGAGTTGATATGAGGAGTCAAAGAATTCTAAAACTGGCCTGAAAAATTGGAACAAGCTGTGTTCACGAACTTCGGAGGGCAAAAAGACCTATTTAGAAGCCGATTTTGAGGTGTCAAATATTGAACTAGCTGCTGCAACTATTTAGATGCGGCTCGTCGCTATCTTCAATTTGAGTACTCACGGAGCTAAAAAGGACTTCGTATGAGGAAGATACACCTGTTTTACTGAACAGTGCACAAAACAGATTCCAATCCGAATTCAGGTACGAGATTGATTCTAGATAGATCCAATTTTTTTTCTTCTCTCTTTTTTTCTCATGCTTTTTTTTTCTTCTCTCTCTTTTTCTTTTTTTTCCTTTTTTCTCTTTTTTTTCTCTATCTTTTTTTCCAAGACAAACTAGATAAGATGCAGATTGGATCAGGCGAAGATGTGAATGACCTCAACTATGATTATGACAATGAACAGTGCGTAGCACGTGGTGGAAATTAATAGATGGGATGGTGGACAGCGGAAGGGATAATGATGCAGCGGCGGCGTGACTAATGTGAACAGAACTCGAAACTCTAAAGGAACTAGACGCTAAGACCAGCAACTGACACGACGATGCAACCGATAATTCAACTATGCAAGCAATGAATAGAAAATTGCAAAGGCTCAGACTGGCTTGGATAAAGGATGAACAGATCTAACTTTTTTTTTTGTGTGGCTTTTTCTTGGACAATAGGTAAGAAAATAAATCTAATCTAGGAAAACTGGAAATTCTCACCGAGCAACCTGAAAACTGATACCACTTGATAGAGGCGAGGTTCCCGATCTTTCGATGAGATGATAACTATCGATTTGGTGGAGACGACTTTGACGATCCGACTACAAACATGCACGACGTTGCGCCTTAGCAATCGCTAAACCAATCTCCTAAGGTTACTGACGATGCCGGAAGCACGGTCAGCCTGACCACGAAGGTCTATTCCTGCAAGCAATCGAAGAACGAGCAAGAATATGATAAAGCAATCTGAATATTGCAAATATATATGAGGTATTGATAATGGTGGGGATCCGTAAGCGGTCTTGGTCTGGTCGTTGGACACAAACGAAGTACACGAAGTTGCAATGGCTAACTTTTAACTAAACAAATCCCAAGGAAAAGCTACTAGATGGATCTACTTATATAGGAGCAAGGGGTGGCGGCCAAGGAGGTGGGAGGACGTCCCAAGGCAGCCTAAAACTAAATCTAGGTCGTACAAGGCCAATGGGCCCAAGTGGAGGTGATGTAACACCTTTGAACTTGTAGTTTGACTCGGATTCTGCTGCAGCATCAGATTGTTTCGTCCACAACTCAATGCTCCGGACGAACTTGAAGGTGATTCCAATTGGGTTGGAAACTGCACGAAATCTAGTTTCCAACAAAAAAAGAATCACCCAATTCGGAGTCCGTATGAAAAACTTGTGTGCGTTTTGAGTCAGGTATGTCTGTGCAGTCCGAATCTGAATCCAGAACGTGAGAGACTTGGACTCTATCTTCTCTTGGGCCAAAAGTGACGTGAGAGAACTTTTTGGACAGCAAATAAACATCTCTTTCTTCCTTATCTTCATATGTGGATTGTACAAATGTCCCATACATCTGCAATTAGACAAAACACAAAAGTGTGTGAAGTATTTTTGTTCTGGATAACATAAATAGATCATTGAATAGTTTGCACTAGAAATCACCTGACAAATATGCATATATGCAATATTTTTGGTCATATCCAAGGTAGTCATGTCCTCATCAAACAAGGTAGTTTGTAAATCATCATAATATTTTGTTACAGTTTCACTACCTTGTTTTAAGTGTTGCAACTTCTTAATCATGTCACGAGTATAATAAGCAGGGACGAAAGTATGTCGCATGGCAAGTTTCAAATCATCCCAAGTAGTAGGTATATAATCAGGGTGTAACCGACAATATTCACTCCACCAAACCAAAGCATAACCAGTGAAAGAACCAACCGCAACCTTAACCTTTTTATGTTCATCGAAATTATGGGAAGCAAATATATTTTTTATGTCGAACTCCCATTCAATATATAAAGCAGCTTTAAAACGGCCATTAAATGGTGGTATAGATACATTAACCTGATCATGTGCATTTGGATGTTTGTGCACCTCTCGTGACGGTTGTGGTATTTGCAAAGGTGGTGGCACGTCTCCCGCGATCGACAAAGCCCATGAATTGACTCTGGATCCTGTCATGATTAGTAGAACAAGAAACAAAACCCCAAAATAATGTTCCTATAACTACTAGGATGTGGTGGTAAAACGCTCACAATAAAGCAAATATCAATGTCTTACAAGTTCTTACCATGCAGTAGGCGGTGATCGGCAACCAGCGGTGTCAAGTAACTTCGAATATTGAGTAGCAATTGCCAGGGGAGCGTATGTATACACGGTGTAGAAATATGTGGAGCTGGGTTGGCTATATATGGTAGCAAAAGATTAGCAATAATCAATTCAAAGATGCAATGTTGAATAAATGCTCAACGACGGTACTGTGCTGATCCTAGGCTAGACCGGACTAGAGACGCGAGCCTAGAACACTAATGAGGTCACGGCGTATCACAACTAGCATCAATGAAGGATACTAAGTAGCTCTTGACAGCAAGATATAAGTGAAGATCACAACGGCAGTGAAGATAATGATGAAAAACAACTGCCAAGCAGGATATA
The DNA here is from genome assembly GCF_018294505.1 of Triticum aestivum. NCBI lineage: Eukaryota > Viridiplantae > Streptophyta > Magnoliopsida > Poales > Poaceae > Triticum > Triticum aestivum. The sequence continues at coordinate 249,563,949 of NC_057803.1, forward strand.
CAACAACTCTCTCTCCAACTTTCCTCTTGAAAAGTTTGAGACAATTTTCTGATAAATTCTTTCAAAGAATGCTACTAACTCAAGCTTTCCAATGCAAAAAGAATCACTCAATTCCGAGTTGATATGAGGAGTCAAAGAATTCTAAAACTGGCCTGAAAAATTAGAACAAGTTGTGTTCACGAACTTCGGAGGGCAAAAAGACCTATTTAGAAGCCGATTTTGAGGTGTCAAATATTGAACTAGCTTATGCAACTATTTAGATGCGGCTCGTCGCTATCTTCAATTTGAGTACTCACGGAGCCAAAACGGACTTCGTATGAGGAAGATACACCTGTTTTACTGAACAGTGCGCAAAACAGATTCCAATCCGAATTCAGGTACGAGATTGATTCTAGAAAGATCCAATTTTTTTCTTCTCTCTTTTTTTTCTCACGCTTTTTTTTTCTTCTCTCTCTTTTTCTTTCCTTTTTTTTCTCTTTTTTTCTATATCTTTTTTTCTCCCTCTTTCCAAGACAAACTAGATAAGATGCAGATTGGATCAGGCGAAGATGTGAATGACCTCAACTATGATTATGACAATGAACAGCATAGCACGTGGTGGAAATTAATAGATGGGATGGTGGACAGCGGAACGGATAATGATGCAGCGGCGGCGTGACTAATGTGAACAGAACTCGAAACTCTAAAGGAACTAGACACTAAGACCAGCAACTGACACGACGATGCAACCGATAATTCAACTATGCAAGCAATGAATAGAAAATTGCAAAGGCTCAGACTGGCTTGGATAAAGGATGAACAGATATAACTTTTTTTTGTGGCTTTTTCTTGGACAATAGGTAAGAAAATAAATCTAATCTAAGAAAAACTAGAAATTCTCACCGAGCATCCTGAAAACTGATACCACTTGATAGAGGCGAGGGTCCCGATCTTTCGATGAGATGATAACTATCGATTTGGTGGAGACGACTTTGACGATCCGACTACAAACGTGCACGACGTTGCGCCTTAGCAATCGCTAAACCAATCTCCTGAGGTTACTGACAATGCTGGAAGCACGGTCAGCCTGACCACGAAGGTCTATTCCTGCAAGCAATCGAAGAACGAGCAAGAGTATGATAAAGCAATCTGAATATTGCAAATATATATGAAGTATTGATAATGGTGGGGATCCGGAAGCGGTCTTGGTCTGGTCGTTGGACACAAACGAAGTACATGAAGTTGCAATGGCTAACTTTTAACTAAACAAATCCCAAGGAAAAGCTACTAGATGGATCTACTTATATAGGAGCAAGGGGTGGCGGCCAAGGAGGTGGGAGGACGTCCCAAGGCAGCCTAAAACTAAATCTAGGTCGTACAAGGCCAATGGGCCCAAGTGGAGGTGATGTAACACCTTTGGGCTTGTAGTTTGACTCGGATTCTGCTGCAACATCAGATTGTTTCGTCCACAACTCAACGCTCCGGACGAATTTGAAGGTGATTCCAATTGGGTTGGAAAGTGCACGAAATCTAGTTTCCAAGAAAAAAAGAATCACCCAATTCGGAGTCCGTATGAAAAACTTGTGTGCGTTTTGAGTCAGGTATGTCTGTGCAGTCCGAATCTGAATCCAGAACGTGAGAGACTTGGACTCTATCTTCTCTTGGGCCAAAAGTGACGTGAGAGAACTTTTTGGACAGCAAATAAACATCTCTTTCTTCCTTATCTTCATATGTGGATTGTACAAATGTCCCATACACCTGCAATTAGACAAAACACAAAAGTGTGTGAAGTATTTTTGTTCTGTATAACATAAATAGATTATTGAATAGTTTGCACCAGAAATCACCTGACAAATATGCATATATGCAATATTTTTGGTCATACCCAAGGTAGTCATGTCCTCATCAGCAGATGTCCTCGTGAAAGGACTTACTCGTGGAGCCATCGCTATGGGTTATCTTAAAGGGGTTAAACCGGACAAGGGACATGAGGGTTTTTATACTAGTTCGGCCCCTTTGATGAAGGTAAAAGCCCACGTCTAGTTGTGCTGGTATTGCTAGGGTTTCGATGAACAGGGAGCGAATGAACTTTACTTGGCTCTCGAGTTATTGTGTCTTGTCCCTAAACCGCTATCGTGTCGTCCCTTTATATACATAGGTTGACGCCCGCTGGTTTACAGAGTCCCGAGGCCGAATCATAAACGTGTCCGGCTCGGTCTCTATCCTTCCTATCTTACAATCCAAGTTACATAATAAGGTCGGTTTATATCTACAGGCTATAACTCGCCTTTGGGCCTTGGGCCTTCGTAAAGCGCCATCATTATTACGTCTTCATAGGCTTCTAATCTTCATAAAGTTAATCCGGCTACTCCTAACCTGTTTACGTCCAGTAGTAATATCCCCAACATTAGGCCCCAGATTGGTTTGAACTTGTTCATGTCAATCTTCAACACTTATAAAAATTCCTGCTTTGCATCTTCACCTTGATCTTGTAAACCGCCGTGACATCATACTCCAGGATCATGATAAATCACCGTGACGTCACCTTGTTATGAAAAATGTTATATCTCACTTTCAGTTAATGAACCTCCGACAATCGAGGCGACCGCACCTGTTAGGTATCCAATATTCCGACCCCTCGATTCTCATGCATGTTACCTCCCCCCTTTACCTCATAAATAGGGCCATGGGTCATTTCCTTTTTTTCCTCCGTCTCTTCGCTTTTTCTTCCTCCTCACGAAGCCTCTGCACCCGAGCGCCGCCGCCATCGCCGAGCTCCGCCTCTGCATCTCCGTTGGCCGCTGCATCGACCTGGTTGCACCAGATAGCCGCGGCGTAACTCCGCTTGCTTCAACAGCCATTGTAAGATCTTCCCTTTCCTCCTCTATAGATCTTGATGAGGACATGACTACCTTGGACACGACCAAAAATATTGCATACATGCATATTTGTCAGGTGATTTCTAGTGCAAACTATTCAATAATCTATTTAGGTTATCCAGAACAAAAATACTTCACACACTTTTGTGTTTTGTCTAATTGCAGGTGTATGGGATATTTGTACAATTCACATATGAAGATAAGGGAGAAAGAGATGTTTAAGTGCTGTTCAAAAAGTTCTATCACGTCACTTTTGGGCCAAGAGAAGATAGAGTCCAAGTCTCTCACGTTCTGGATTCAGATTCGGACTGCACAGACATACCTGACTCAAAACGCCAACAACTTTTTCATACGGACTCCGATTGGGTGATTCTTTTTGCATTGGAAAACTTGAGTTAGTAGCAAACTTTTCAAGAGGAAAGTTGAAGAGAGAGTTGTTATATATCCTGCTTGGCAGTTGTTATTCATCATTATCTTTACTGCCGTTGTGATCTTCACTTATATCTTGCTGTCCAGAGCTACTTATCCTTCATTGATGCTAGTTGTGCTATGCCGTGACCTCATTAGTGTTCTAGGCTCGCGTCTCTAGTTCGGTCTAGCCTAGGACCAGCACAGTACCGTCGTTGAGCATTTATTCAACATTGCATCTTTGAATTGATTATTGCTAATCTTTTGCTACCATATATAGCCAACCCAGCTCCACATATTTCTACATCGTGTATACGTATGTTCCCCTGGCAATCGCTTTACACAATCTTCGGAGTTATTTGACACCGCCGGTTGCCTGTCACCACCTGTTGCATGGTAAGAACTTGTAAGATATTGATATTTGCTTTACTGTGAGCACGTTACAACCACATCCTAGTTGTTCATAGGAACATTATTCTCGAATTTTGTTTCTTGTTTCTACTAATCATGACAGGTTCCGGAGAAAGAAGTTCTTGGATGACGAACACATCCTCACCATCACGAGAGTTGGGACAACACACACAAGCACATGGTCAGGTTATCTCTTTACCATCATTTGAGGGTAGATTTAATCCTGCTATTTATCTAGATTGGGAGCTTGAAGTAGAACAAGTTTTTAGTTACCATGACTTTTCTGAACTTGAGCGAGTACGAGCTGCCACTAGAGCATTTACTAGTTTTGCTTCTGTTTGGTGGAGTGTGCATTGTAAGAAAAACATTGATAACCAACCCACAACTTGGAAATATTTGAAACATGTAATGAGACAACAATTTTTGCCTCCTTACTATCGTCATGAATTGCTTCACAAATTTGAACAATTTAAACAAGGCAATAACACTGTTCATGCTTACTACCAAGAGTTCAAATCTTATATGCATCATTGTGACATAGAAGAATCTGAGGATGATACAATGAATAGATTTTTTGGTGGTTTGAACCATGATATTCAGGCAAGATTTAGGTATATTCCTCGTTGCATTACTGGTATGTATGTTCGTGCTTGTACCTTTGAGAGACAGTTACAGGAGGATGCATCGGGTGACTACAACAACTACTATTCCAATTCATGCTCACTACCATCGGTTGATTCCTCCACCGTTGCACCTACTAGAGCAGCCACACCTTAGATTGTGAGTGCGACATCATCTCAAGTGTATGGTACATTGTCATTGTCCATACCGACATCAGCTACATCTTTGCGAGAAGGTAATAGTAAAGGTATTGATGATATAACTTCACATGAGAATGATGCATCCCTAATTAACTTAAATACATCATGTGTTGAGTTACCTGTTGATTTGAGCACGCCATCTATTTTAGAGAATCGTGTTACTATCATGAATGAATCATGTGATCAAACAACTGAAATACCAACAATTTTGAGTGCACCCATTGAATTAACTATTGATGCAAAAGAACCAATGTTTAATCATTTTGATATGACCTCTAATCTTGGTGATGATTCTGTGTCCAATGACTTCCTGCATGTTTGCTTATTTAAGCATGTTGTAGCATGTAAATTTGATGCAAGTAAGGTTTATTCACCAATGTTGGGATGGTTTAATGATGAATATTGTCAATCTTTTGATATGAATAAGAGCTTCACTTATATGTGCAAACTGAGTTGCAATATTTTCATGCCTTCTACTTATGATAATATTTTGGCTTTATATTTTATGATCTATGAAAGTTACTCATGTATACATGTGTCATATGTGCAAAAATCAAGGGAAGTAAAAATGGATGACATATACATATACAACATGTATACTTTGTCTCTTTTGTTAGCCACATTTCAGATTAAGCAACGCCGAGGACGGCTTTGTTTTCAAAAAGGGGAGGATGATGAGGACATGACTACCTTGGACACGACCAAAAATATTGCATACATGCATATTTGTCAGGTGATTTCTAGTGCAAACTATTCAATAATCTATTTAGGTTATCCAGAACAAAAATACTTCACACACTTTTGTGTTTTGTCTAATTGCAGGTGTATGGGATATTTGTACAATTCACATATGAAGATAAGGGAGAAAGAGATGTTTAAGTGCTGTTCAAAAAGTTCTATCACGTCACTTTTGGGCCAAGAGAAGATAGAGTCCAAGTCTCTCACGTTCTGGATTCAGATTCGGACTGCACAGACATACCTGACTCAAAACGCCAACAACTTTTTCATACGGACTCCGAATTGGGTGATTCTTTTTTTGTTGGATTCTAGATTTTGTGCTCTTTCCAGCCCAATTAGATTCACCTTCAAATTCGTCCGGATCGTTGCAGCAGAATCCGAGTCAAACAACAAGTCCAAAGGTGTTGCATCACCTCCACTTGGGCCCATTGGCCTTGTACGACCTAGGGTTGGTTTTAGAATGCCTTGGGACGTTCTCGCACCTCCTTGGCCGCCATCCCTTCCTCCTATATAAGTAGATCCATCTAGTAGCTTTTTCCTTGGGATTTGTTTAGTTAAAAGTTAGCCATTGCAACTTCGTGTACTTCATTTGTGTCCAACGACCAGACCAAGACCGCTTACGGATCCCCACCATTATCAATACCTCATATATATTTGCGATATTCAGATTGCTTTTATCATATTCTTGCTCGTTCTTCGATTGCTTGCAGGAATAGACCTTTGTGGTCAGGCTGACCGTGCTTCCGGCATCGTCAGTAACCTCAGCAGATTGGTTTAGCGATTGCTAAGGCGCAATGTCGTGCACGTTTGTAGTCGGATCGTCAAAGTCGTCTCCACCAAATCGATAGTTATCATCTCATCGAAAGATCGAGACACCCTCGCCTCTATCAGATCTACCTAGGGTTTTAGTGCTCATGAATGTTCATTGAAGCTCCGGCAACTGTTCTTCCCTGTTCCTCCTTAGTCCATGGAAAAACCGTCAAGCTTGATGTATTTCGTGTAGCACCTATAGCGTTCCTTATCTTTTGCTATCACAACAAACCCTTATGCGCATAAAAACTGATCTAGACCGTTGTGAACTGCTTCAGGACCAACCTTTTTAGGTCTAAATCTTTTTTCTTTTCCTGTCTTACGGTAGATCCAAAATTTCCATGTAATCTTGTGAAACCTGTTTTACCTTACTTAGTCGTTCTTGCCTTAGATCTGTATCTTCTTCATTACATAGGCGGTTTACCTTTGTAGAAAACAATCTATCACATACCATTAGTCCCCTTGTAAACCGGCATCCCCTTGATCTCTGTTGTCATATTCCGGTTTAATAATATGTGTATATCTCTTTTCCCACTTATCGCCTTGTCATTCGTAATTATATCACCCTCCGGTTTACCAATTTCACACACTTGGATTCCTTTATTCTGTTGCACCTTATGCATCACTATGAATGAATTGTAAACCGGCATTTCTTTCCAGCTTTTCACTTGCAATGGCCAAGCAATTTTATTCCTGCAACTAGGCTCCCTCTCGGCTTACTGAGGAGCAATTGAATGGTATGGTTAAGATCGGCACCTTACCAAAGAAGAATGAGATCCGTTGGCGAGTTCCTGGGCCGGAAAATCCTCCTACCCCTAAGCAGGGTGAGATAGTGGTGTTTGTTGATCACATAGGCCGTGGTTTCAAACCACCTGGGTCAAAGTTTTTCCGGGATGTGCTTCTAGCTTTCAACTCCACCCTCAAAATATTGGACCCAACTCGGTATCCAATATATGCAACTTTCAAGTTTTCTGTGAAGCGTACCTCCAGGAAGAGCCAACTGTGGAACTGTTCCGGGATTTCTTCCATATGAACCGGCGCAATGAATTTGTAGACGGACCCAATACTGAACTCGGTGGCGTCTCCATTCAAAAAAGAAAAGAGGTTGAATTTCCTCATGCCAAGTTGCACAGTCACCCCAAAGAGTGGAATCAAACTTGGTTCTACTGTAAAGACACCTCCCCTGAAGACGAGAATCCTCTGCCGGGTTACCATGCCCACCGGCTTGCCAATACGCATCCACTTCCACAACGCCTAAGTTCCCAGGAACGGCCCCGTATGCACCTCAACTCGCCAAGCTGAGAGCCTTGCTGGCCAACGGTTTAACAGGTGTAGACTTTGTCTGCTGTTGGATATCTTGGAGCATCTTGCCGTTAAGTCGCCGCTCCGGCTTAATGTGTGAGTATACTGGCGAAGTAGAAGACCCCCAACGTCATATCAATATTCAGCTAACAGATGAAGAGGTCACTGAGGCCGTCAAGAAGATATTTAACGAATTGGAAGCCATCTGTCGCCAAACCGGACTAGACCCTTTTTACACGCAAAACAAACCGCCTGCTGTGAGTATTGTTCCTCCGCTTTACACTTGATATCTTTAGACTGTACAATCCTTGAATACCTGATATAGGCAAAGGTGTCCCGTCTTTCGATGAGATGATGGATATCGCTTTGGTGGCAGTCGACTTTGACGATCCGACTACGAACGTGCGAGGACGTCGCGCCTTAGCAATCGCTAAACCAACTCCGAGAGGTTATTGACCACGCCGGAGCACGATCAACCTGACCACGAGGGTCTGTTTCCTGCAAGCAAACAAAGAACAAGCAAGAAACTGAGATTGCAATCTGGATATTGCGAATATAAGAGGAAAGCTTTATTGATCAAGGTGGGGTTCTGTGACGCCTTTGTTTGGTCGTTGAACACAAACGAAGTACGCGAAGTTGCAGCTATGGCGAACTTTTAATCTAAACAAAACCCAAAGTCTAAACGATGCCCTAAGGGCTGTATATATGGAGGAAGAGGGGGGAATTTCGTGGCCCTTGGTGGAGGGGTCCGTAATCAACCCTATCTATTGTTTCCCCACACATACGGACTCTAAAAATAGCCTATACTTATGTATTTCGAAATTACATGGGCCTGGCCCAATAATAAAGTGACGCAGCACCTAAAATAGCCTCGGGACGAAATTTATGAAGTGGCATCTTGTATATTTCGTCCAAGGCTTCATGCACCCATTATGGTGGCTTCAAAGTCCTGAAATCATCACTTGTAACTCCGTTCTTGTTCCCCTTGCGCATGCCATCATCTCCATGCTTGTTCTTGCTCCAATGTTCATCCTTCTCCAAGCTAGGCCCTTCATTTGTAAGCAAAACAAATGTATCAAATTTAGGCAGCATCACATTCTCATGAACATTAGAATCATTACCAAGAAACGAAAGTACCTGGTAATTTAGTTGGCGTGCACGAGCTCTGGTAATTGGTCCAGTATGTATAGCAGCAGGGGCTGTGGGTGTAACAATTGTATTGATGTCCTCATCATCCTCCCCTTCTTGAAATGAAGTCGTCCTCGACGGAAGTTCATCTTCCTCACCCAAATAAGGCTTCAAATCTGCAATGTTAAAAGTGGGTCTAACCCCAAAATCTGCAGGCAGCTCAAGTTTATATGCATTATCATTTATTTTCTCTAACACCTTAAAGGGACCATCAGCACGTGGCATTAACTTTGATTTGCGCAAATCAGGAAATCTATCCTTACGCAAATGTAACCAAACAAGATCTCCAGGTGCAAACACAACATGTTTTCTACCCTTATCTTCAGCAAGTTTATATTTAGCATTCATACGCTCAATGTTTTCCTTATGTATAGACAAAGGCGTCACAGAACCCCACCTTCTTTGTCTGGTGTTTATATTTAGCATTCATACGCTCAATGTTTTCCCTTCTTGTGTTTAATGACATAAGGGAAAGTCTCAATGAATTCAACCCATTTAGCATGTCTACGATTCAGTTTAGCTTGACTTTTAATATGTTTCAAAGATTCATGATCAGAATGTATAACAAATTCTTTGGGCCATAAATAATGTTGCCATGTTTCTAAAGTCCGAACAAGAGCATATAATTCTTTATCATAAGTAGAATAATTCAGACTAGGCCCACTCAATTTTTCAGAAAAGTATGCAACAGGTTTGCCATCTTGTAATAACACACCTCCTAATCCAATTCCACTAGCATCACATTCAAGCTCAAAAGTCTTATTAAAATCAGGAAGTTGGAGTGAAGGAGCATGTGTCAACTTATCTTTCAATACCGTGAAGGCTTCTTCCTGTCCGGTAGCCCAAAGAAAAGGCACATCTTTCTTTGTAAGCTCATTGAGAGGTGCAGCAATGGTGCTGAAATCTCTCACAAAACGCCTATAGAATCCAGCGAGGCCAAGAAAACTCCTCACTTGTGTGACCATTTTGGGCTGCGGCCAACTCTCAATAGCTTCAATCTTGGCTTTATCAACTTCAATTCCCTGTGGAGTAACAACATAGCCAAGAAAAGATACTCGGTCGGTGCAAAAGGTGCACTTCCCAAGGTTACCAAACAAACGTGCATCACGTAGAGCAATAAAAACAGCACGTAAATGTTCCAAATGTTCTTCCAAAGATCTGCTATAAATCAATATGTCATCAAAGTAAACTACCACAAATCGTCCAATGAAAGCACGTAAAACTTCGTTCATGAATCTCATGAAAGTACTAGGTGCATTAGTTAACCCAAAAGGCATGACTAACCACTCATATAATCCAAACTTAGTTTTAAATGTTGTTTTCCATTCATCTCCCAATTTCATACGAATTTGATGGTAGCCACTACGCAAATCAACTTTGGAGAATATTGTAGAGCCACTCAATTCATCAAGCATATCATCTAGCCTAGGAATAGGATGACGATAACGAATAGTAATATTATTAATGCCTCTACAATCAACACACATACGTGATGTACCATCCTTTTTCGGCACTAGAATAATAGGAACAGCACAAGGACTAAGGGATTCGCGTATATAACCTTTGTCGAGAAGCTCTTGTACTTGACGCATAATCTCCTTCGTCTCCTCTGGATTGGTACGGTATGGTGCACGGTTTGGCAGTGAAGCACCGGGAATTAAGTCAATCTGATGCTCAATCCCTCGAATAGGCGGTAATCCCGGTGGCACGTCTTGTGGAAAAACGTCAGCGAACTCCTGCAAAATGTTAGTGATAGCAAGAGGCAAAGAGGAAGGCACGTCCTCGAATGAAAATAATGCCTCTTTGCACACAAAAGCATAGCATACAGATTTGCTGAAATCTAGCTCATCAATATCAGATTTGGTGGCAAATAAACATGCACTTTTCAATTTAATTTCAGAAGCAACACTAGATGGTTTATTATTAGGCTTTATTTGTTGCTCAAATTCTTTTGCCACAATCTGATTTTCACTCTTATTCTTCTCCTGTTGTGCTTTATTAGCTCTATTAATATCATCTTTCAAAATGAAATCAGGAGTCATAGGAAGCAAAGTAATATTTTTATCCTTATGAACAAGAGTATAGTGATTGTTTCTACCATGGTGTACAGAATTTTTATCAAATTGCCATGGTCTACCAAGTAATAAGGAACATGCTTGCATAGGTACCACATCACAATCAACATAATCAGCATATGTAGAGATACTAAAATGCACACGAACAGTACGTGTTACCTTAACCTTGCCGCTGTTGTTGAACCATTGGATGTAGTAAGGATGTGGATGTGGTCTTGTGGTGAGAGAAAGCTTCTCCACCATCTCCATGCTAGCCAAGTTGTTGCAGCTCCCTCCGTCTATTATGACGCGCACAGAACGTTCCTTCACAACTCTCTTGGTATGGAACAAATTGTGCCTCTGATTTTGCTCAGCTTGTGTGACCTGCACACTCAAAACACGTTGAGCAACTAAACATTCATACCTGTCAGCGTCTTCAGGAGCCATGTATTGCGTCTCATGATCAGAATCATCTCCACCATGTTCTTCACGTGTAATAAGAGCCAATGTCCCCTCATCATAGTCACTAGCGGACTCATATCCACCACCCTCGGTAGCAATCATCACACGCGGAGATTTGCATTCTCTCGCATAATGACCTCCTCCCTTACAACGACGACAAATAATATCACTTGTGTGCCCTGTTGATGCCCTGGAAGAAGAAGAACTCTGTGCAGGCCCGGCAGGTGCGCTCTTGGCAGATAATGGTGGTTGTTCCTGTTTTCTTGTATCACGGCTGTAGGAGGCACCTGATTGAGGTGCTGGTGCAGTTGAAGTAGAAGATGCACGCGGTGTCCATGATGAAGGTCGGCCTGCAGAAAAGTTAGTTCGCGCCAATGCTTGTCGATCCTGCACTTCACGTTCAGCTTTACAAGCAAGATGGAATAAACGAGTGATATTAGTATACTCCTTATAGTCTAGAATGGTCTGAATCTCTCTATTTAATCCACCCAGAAAACATGCAAGCATAGCTTCATTCTCCTCAACAATACCACATCGAATCATGCCAGTTTGTAATTCCTAATAATATTCTTCTACAGAATTTTTTCCTTGTCCTAAACGCTGCAATTTTTGAAGCAATTCACGTTGATAATATGGTGGAACCCAACGCGTACGCATAGCGGTTTTCAAAGCATCCCAAGTAGTTGGAATAGGATATAATCTACAATGTTCAGACCACCAGACACATGCAAAACTAGTGAAAGCACAAACAGCAGCAGCAACCCGTCTCTCCTCGGAATATTGTAAACATGTAAAACATTGTTCAGTTTCTAACTCCCAAGTAAGATATATATCAGGAATATATCTACCCTGATAGAGGCAAAGGTGTCCCGTCTTTCGATGAGATGGTGGATTTCGCTTTGGTGGAAGTCGACTTTGACGATCCGACTACGAACGTGCGAGGACGTCGCGCCTTAGCAATCGCTAAACCAACTCCGAGAGGTTATTGACCACGCCGGAGCACGATCAACCTGACCACGAGGGTCTGTTTCCTGCGAGCAAACGAAGAACAAGCAAGAAACTAAGATTGCAATCTGGATTTTGCGAATATAAGATGAAAGCTTTATTGATCAAGGTGGGGTTCTGTGACGCCTTTGTCTGGTCGTTGAACACAAACGAAGTACGCGAAGTTGCAGCTATGGCGAACTTTTAATCTAAACAAAACCCAAAGTCTAAACGATGCCCTAAGGGCTGTATATATGGAGGAAGAGGGGGGAATTTCGTGGCCCTTGGTGGAGGGGTCCGAAATCAACCCTATCTCTTGTTTCCCCACACATACG
>NC_057803.1:249576419-249584016 GCF_018294505.1 Triticum aestivum
CCAAAAAGTTCTCTCACGTCACTTTTGGCCCAAGAGAAGATAGAGTCCAAGTCTCTCACGTTCTGGATTCAGATTCGGACTGCACAGACACACCTAACTCAAAACGCACACAAGTTTTTCATACGGACTCCGAATTGGGTGATTCTTTTTTTGTTGGAAACTAGATTTCGTGCACTTTCCAACCCAATTGGAATCACCTTCAAATTCGTCCGGAGCGTTGAGTTGTGGACGAAACAATCTGATGCTGCAGCAGAATCCGAGTCAAACTACAAGTCCAAAGGTGTTACATCACCTCCACTTGGGCCCATTGGCCTTGTACGACCTAGATTTAGTTTTAGGCTGCCTTGGGACGTCCTCCCACCTCCTTGGCCGCCACCCCTTGCTCCTATATAAGTAGATCCATCTAGTAGCTTTTCCTTGGGATTTGTTTAGTTAAAAGTTAGCCATTGCAACTTCGTGTGCTTCGTTTGTGTCCAACGACCAGACCAAGACCACTTTTCGGAGCCCCACCATTATCAATACCTCATATATATTTGCAATATTCAGATTGCTTGATCATATTCTTGCTCGTTCTTCGATTGCTTGCAGGAATAGACCTTCGTGGTCAGGCTGACCGTGCTTCCGGCATCGTTAGTAACCTCAGGAGATTGGTTTAGCGATTGCTAAGGCGCAACGTCGTGCACGTTTGTAGTCGGATCGTCAAAGTCGTCTCCACCAAATCGATAGTTATCATCTCATCGAAAGATCGGGACACTCCCGCCTCTATCAAGTGGTATCAGTTTTCAGGTTGCTCGGTGAGATTTTACAGTTTTTCATAGTTTAGATCGCATCTGTCATTCATACCTACAGTCCATGAAAAAGCCACAAAAAAAGTTAGATCTGTTCATCCTTTATCCAAGCCAGTCTGAGCCTTTGCAATTTTCTATTCATTGCTTGCATTGTTGAATTATCGGTTGCATCGTCGTGTCAGTTGCTGGTCTTAGTGTCTAGTTCCTTTAGAGTTTCGAGTTCTGTTCACATTAGTCACGCCGCCGCTGCATCATTATCCCTTCCGCCGTCCACCATCCCATCTATTGATTTCCACCACGTGCTACGCACTGTTCATTGTCATAATCATAGTTGAGGTCATTCACATCTTCGCCTGATCCAATCTGCATCTTATCTAGCTTGTCTTGGAAAGAAAAAAAAGATAGAGAAAAAAAAAGAGAAAAAAGGAAAGAAAAAAAGAGAAAAAGAGAGAGAAGAAAAATAAAAAAAGGGTGAGAAAAAAAAGAGAGAAGAAAAAAAAATTGGATCTATCTAGAATCAATCGCGTACCTGAATTCGGATTGGAATCTGTTTTGCACACTGTTCAGTAAAACAGGTGTATCTTCCTCATACGAAGTCCGTTTTGACTCCGTGAGTACTCAAATTGAAGCTAGCAACGAGCCTCATCTAAATAGTTGCAGAAGCTAGTTCAATATTTGACACCTCAAAATCGGCTTCTAAATAGGTCTTTTTGCCCTCCGAAGTTCGTGAATACAGCTTGTTCCAATTTTTCAGGCCAGTTTTAGAATTCTTTGACTCCTCATATCAACTCGGAATTGAGTGATTCTTTTTGCATTGGAAAGATTGAGTTAGTAGCATTATTTGAAAGAATTTATCAGAAAATTGTCTCAAACTTTTCAAGAAGAAAGTTGGAGAGAGAGTTGTTGTATATCCTGCTTGGCAGTTGTTTTTCATCATTATTTTCACTGCCGTTGTGATCTTCACTTATATCTTGCTGTCAAGAGCTACTTAGTATCCTTCATTGATGCTAGTTGTGCTACGCCATGACCTCATTAGTGTTCTAGAATCGCGTCTCTAGTACGGTCTAGCCTAGGACCAGCACAGTACCGTCATTGAGCGTTTATTCAACATTGCATCTTTGAATTGATTATTGCTAATCTTTTGCTACCATATATAGCCAACCCAGCTCCACATATTTCTACACCGTGTATACGTACGCTCCCCTGGCAATCGCTTTACTCAATATTCGGAGTTAGTTGACACCGCTGGTTGCCGATCACCGCCTGCTGCATGGTAAGAACTTGTAAGACATTGATATTTGCTTTACTGTGAGCGTTTTACCACCACATCCTAGTAGTTATAGGAACATTATTTTTGGATTTTGTTTCTTGTTCTACTAATCATGACAGGATCCAGAGTCAATTCATGGGCTTTGTCGATCGCGGGAGACGTGCCACCACCTTTGCAAATACCACAACCGTCACGAGAGGTGCACAAACATCCAAATGCACATGATCAGGTTAATGTATCTATACCACCATTTAATGGCCATTTTAAACCTGCTTTATATATTGAATGGGAGTTCGACATAAAAAATATATTTGCTTCCCATAATTTCGATGAACATAAAAAGGTTAAGGTTGCGGTTGGTTCTTTCACTGGTTATGCTTTGGTTTGGTGGAGTGAATATTGTCGATTACACCCTGATTATATACATACTACTTGGGATGATTTGAAACTTGCCATGCGACATACTTTCGTCCCTGCTTATTATACTCGTGACATGATTAAGAAGTTGCAACACTTAAAACAAGGTAGTGAAACTGTAACAAAATATTATGATGATTTACAAACTACCTTGTTGCATTCCTCTTTAGAAGAAAGTGAAGATGATTTTATGGATAGATTTTGGGGAGGATTAAACCGTGATATTCAAGAGATACTAATTCATGAAGAGTGTTATCCTATGGACCATTTGTTTCATCTTGCTTGCAAAGCTGAACAGGAAATAAAACGACGTGTTGGCCACGAGGAGAACAAGCGCACGGTGCACATTCCAAGAGTTGATATGATTGTTCCTTCAACTACTAGGCATACTATGACAACCACATCCGTTGTTGTCAGGACTACATCACCTCCACCATGTGACACATCGCCCCCGAGAGTGGCTACATCATCTGAGTTGATCATAAGAGGTAATGACAAAGGTACTGATCTTCCATCTCTAATGAGAATGATGAATGCCTTGTCAATTTGAATGCACCATCTGATGAGCTACCCACTACTTTGATCACACCACCTATTTTAGAGGACTACGTTGATAATTTGACTTTGCCATGTGATCAAACAACTGAAATACCAACAATTTTGAGTGCACCCATTGAATTAACTATTGATGCAAAAGAACCAATGTTTAATCATTTTGATATGACCTCTAATCTTGGTGATGATTCTGTGTTGAATGACTTATTGCATGTTTGCTTTTTTAAGCATGTTGTAGCATGTAAATTTGATGCAAGTAAGGTTTATTCACCAATGTTGGGATGGTTTAATGATGAACATTGTCAATCATTTGAAATGAATAAGAGCTTCACTTATATGTGCAAACTGAGTTGCTATATTTTCATGCCTTCTACTTCTTGTGCTAATTTTTTGGCTTTAGATTTTATGAACTATGCAAGTTACTCATCTATTCATGTGTCATATATGCAAAAATCAAGGGAAGTAAAAATGAATGACATATACATATACAACATGTACACCTTGTCTTTTTTGTTAGCCACATTTCAGATTAAGCAACGCCGAGGACGGCTTTATTTTCAAGAAGGGGAGGATGATGAGGACATGACTACCTTGGATATGACCAAAAATATTGCATATATGCATATTTGTCAGGTGATTTCTAGTGCAAACTATTCAATAATCTATTTATGTTATCCAGAACAAAAATACTTCACACACTTTTGTGTTTTGTCTAATTGCAGGTGTATGGGACATTTGTACAATCCACATATGAAGATAAGGAAGAAAGAGATGTTTATTTGCTGTCCAAAAAGTTCTTTCACGTCACTTTTGGCCCAAGAGAAGATAGAGTCCAAGTCTCTCACGTTCTGGATTCAGATTCGGACTGCACAGACACACCTAACTCAAAACGCACACAAGTTTTTCATACGGACTCCGAATTGGGTGATTCTTTTTTTGTTGGAAACTAGATTTCGTGCACTTTCCAACCCAATTGGAATCACCTTCAAATTCGTCCGGAGCGTTGAGTTGTGGACGAAACAATCTGATGCTGCAGCAGAATCCGAGTCAAACTACAAGTCCAAAGGTGTTACATCACCTCCACTTGGGCCCATTGGCCTTGTACGACCTAGATTTAGTTTTAGGCTGCCTTGGGACGTCCTCCCACCTCCTTGGCCGCCACCCCTTGCTCCTATATAAGTAGATCCATCTAGTAGCTTTTCCTTGGGATTTGTTTAGTTAAAAGTTAGCCATTGCAACTTCGTGTGCTTCGTTTGTGTCCAACGACCAGACCAAGACCACTTTTCGGAGCCCCACCATTATCAATACCTCATATATATTTGCAATATTCAGATTGCTTGATCATATTCTTGCTCGTTCTTCGATTGCTTGCAGGAATAGACCTTCGTGGTCAGGCTGACCGTGCTTCCGGCATCGTTAGTAACCTCAGGAGATTGGTTTAGCGATTGCTAAGGCGCAACGTCGTGCACGTTTGTAGTCGGATCGTCAAAGTCGTCTCCACCAAATCGATAGTTATCATCTCATCGAAAGATCGGGACACTCCCGCCTCTATCAATGCTAGCCAAGTTGTTGCAGCTCCCTCCGTCTATTATGACGCGCACAGAACGTTCCTTCACAACTCCCTTGGTATGGAACAAATTGTGCCTCTGATTTTGCTCAGCTTGTGTGACCTGCACACTCAAAACACGTTGAGCAACTAAACATTCATACCTGTCAGCGTCTTCAGGAGCCATGTATTGCGTCTCATGATCAGAATCATCTCCACCATGTTCTTCACGTGTAATAAGAGCCAATGTCTCCTCATCATAGTCACTAGCGGACTCATATCCACCATCCGCGGTAGCAATCATCACACGCGGAGATTTGCATTCCCTCGCATAATGACCTCCTCCCTTACAACGACGACAAATAATATCACTTGTGTGCCCTGTTGATGCCATGGAAGAAGAAGAACGCTGTGCAGGACCAGCAGGTGCGCTCTTGGAAGATAATGGTGGTTGTGCCTGTTTTCTTGTATCACGGCTGGAGGTGGCACCGGATGGAGGTGCTGGTGCAGTTGAAGTAGAAGATGCACGTGGTGTCCATGATGAAGGTCGGCCTGCAGAAAAGTTAGTTCGCCCCAATGCTTGTCGATCCTGCACTTCACGTTCAGCTTTACAAGCAAGATGGAATAAACGAGTGATATTAGTATACTCCTTATAGTCTAGAATGGTCTGAATCTCTCTATTTAATCCACCCAGAAAACGTGCAAGCATAGCTTCATTCTCCTCAACAATACCACATCTAATCATGCCAGTTTGTAATTCCTGATAATATTCTTCTACAGAATTTTTCCCTTGTCTTAAACGCTGCAATTTTTGAAGCAATTCACGTTGATAATAAGGTGGAACCCAACGCGTACGCATAGCAGTTTTCAAAGCAGCCCAAGTAGTTGGAATAGGATATAATCTACAATGTTCAGACCACCATACACATGCAAAACTAGTGAAAGCACAAACAGCAGCAGCAACTCGTCTCTCCTCAGGATATTGTAAACATGTAAATCGTTGTTCAGTTTCTAACTCCCAAGTAAGATATATATCAGGAACATATCTACCCTCAAATGGTGGAATATTCAATTTCAGTTTAGGAATATGGACATCATCTCGTACCTGAGGTGGTGGTGCAGGCCTACCATTACGAATATATACCTGAGGTCGACCTGCTGGTGGTGGTGCTGGTGGCTGCTCGTAGATCTGATTTTGATCAACCTCATCCTCATAATCGCCCGCATACTCATCATCCTCCTGGGTACGAGCAACAGCAGTAGCAGGAGCCACAGAAGTATCAACAGCAGCACCAACAGTTTGGCCAAACGCAAGAGGAACACGGCTCGCTCGGCGAAGGTCTATTTCGCGACGTGGAGGTAGACG
Organism: Triticum aestivum; assembly: GCF_018294505.1. Taxonomy (NCBI): domain Eukaryota; kingdom Viridiplantae; phylum Streptophyta; class Magnoliopsida; order Poales; family Poaceae; genus Triticum; species Triticum aestivum. The sequence goes on from NC_057803.1 coordinate 249,582,362, forward strand.
TTGTTGTTGTTGTTGGAGAAGTGTGTTAGGTGCAGCGGGTGGTGGTGGTGGAAGACGCGCGAGCAATTCATTAAATCTGTTATCGAGCTTTGTTTCGAACGTCTTCTCAAGGCCAGTGATCTTCTCCATGGCCTCTTCAAAATTGTTCAGCACATCTTGCACCTGTTCAGTCATCATTTGCTGAAACTTATCATGAAGCTCCTTGTTCGATAAATTCTCCCAGTCAATCTCGTCGGCTTGTGATCCTGGCATGGTTAGCAGCAATAGAAACACACAAGAATATGATCCTACAGACTACGAACAAGTGGTGGTGGTGGGTGTCACAAATCCGTCAAGCAAAACTCAAATTCTTACCAGTTCTTACCCAGCAACAGGCGGTGATCGGCAACCGTTGTAGTCAAAACTCTCAAAGCTTGGATAGAGCGATTACCAGGGAGAGTCAAACGCACGACGTAGATGTATGTGGAGCTGGGAAGGCTTATACTATGGTAGCAAAAAGGGTCAGCAATAATCAATTCAGAGATGCAAAGTTGAATAAACGCTCAACGACGGTACTGTGCTGGTCCTAGGCTAGACTGTGCTAGAGACGCGAGCCTAGAACACCAACAAAATCACGGCGCGGCACGTAAACAAGGGAAAAGCACACTCTGAATTTTTTTTTCGCTCTTTTTTTGCGCTCTTTTTTTTGCGCTGTTTTTTTTTTTTGCGAAAAATCACTACAATGGCGAGTGTCTCAAAACTCTTCCTAGCTCAAACTGACAGGATGGGCACGAAATTTTTCGACCAATTTTTTTTTTTTCGACTGCCCGGACCCAAAAACTGGAAACGGGTCAAAAAAAACTTCCTATAACGGCACCTGTCTCAAAACACTCAGAAACACCTAAAAATAGGATAGCCAGAAAATTTTTCGAAAAATGCGTTTTCGAAAAATTTTGGGCCTAAACGGAGCGTGGCTACCCGACTCTCTTTTTTTTTCCGAAACCTACTCCGGCAAGGAAACACGAATCGGAATCTAGATGGATCTCGAAAACAACCCTAATAAGCAAGGAACTCGGATTGGTGGTGGATATATGGTGGTGGTATATGGCAGCGGTGGTGGTAGCGGTGGTAGTATATGGATATGGATCGGTGGTGGTATATGGACACGGATTGGTGGTGGTATATGGATACGGATTCGGAGCGGTGGTGGTAGATGGCAGGGGCGATGATGATGGTGCGCGGCGGCGTGACAACTTATGACCAGAACTCGAAACTCTAAAAGACTAGACTCTAAGACCAGCAACTATACACGACGATGCAACCGCAAATTCAACAAAGCAAAACCCTAAAAAGATTATGCAAAGGCTCAGATTGGTTCGGATATGATGAACTAACCCTAATTTTTTTTGTGGCTTTTTCGTGGACTGTTGGTATGAAGAACAGACTCGATCTAAACTACGAAAAACTGTAAAATCTCACCGAGCAACCAGGAAATCTGATACCACTTGATAGAGGCAAAGGTGTCCCGTCTTTCGATGAGATGGTGGATTTCGCTTTGGTGGAAGTCGACTTTGACGATCCGACTACGAACGTGCGAGGACGTCGCGCCTTAGCAATCGCTAAACCAACTCCGAGAGGTTATTGACCACGCCGGAGCACGATCAACCTGACCACGA
>NC_057803.1:249585165-249587332 GCF_018294505.1 Triticum aestivum
AAAGCCGCCCGATGCGCCGACATCCTGATGGGAGCTGCACATATCTCGTTCTCAGGGCAACACCGGATGAGACATCCTACGAGTAAAACCAGTCCTCAAGTTTCCCCGAGGTGGCCCTGCAGTCTACTCAGTTCAGACCAACACTTAGACAAGCACTGGCCCGGGGGGGTTAAAATAAGATGACCCTCGGGATGCGTGACTCCCAAGGGAAAAAGGCTAGGTGGCGAATGGTAAAACCAAGGTTGGGCCTTGCTGGAGGAGTTTTATTCAAAGCGAACTATCAAGGGGTTCCCATTATAACCCAACCGCGTAAGGAACGCAAAATCCGGGAACATAACACCGATATGACGGAAACTAGGGCGGCAAGAGTGGAACAAAACACCAGGCATAAGGCCGAGCCTTCCACCCTTTACCAAGTATATAGATGCATTAATTAAATAAGATATATTTTGATATCCCAACAAGTAAACATGTTCCAACAAGGAACAACATCTCCATGTTCCAACGAGGAACAAACTTCAATCTTCACCTGCAACTAACAACGCTATAAGAGGGGCTGAGCAAAGCGGTAACATAGCCAAACAACGGTTTGCTAGGACAAGGTGGGTTAGAGGCTTGGCTTAACGATATGGGAGGCATGATAAGCAAGTGGTAGGTATCGCAGCATAGGCATAGCAAAAGAGCGAGCAACTAAGCAAGTAAAGATAGAAGTGATTTCGAGGGTATGATCATCTTGCCTGAAATCCCACAAGGAGGAAGAACGAGTCCATGAAGAAGACAAACGGAACGTAGACGAACGGGTCCTCACAAACGTGACGTTACCGTAACCAACCCGAAGAAGCAAACACCGGAAAGAAGCACACGACATAGTAAACAACCAGCACATGAACATGGTATGACATGCGGGATGCGGTATGCGATGCATATGCATGATTTGCAAGGGAATGAAAGAACCTGGCCTCAACTTGGAAATCCAAGTATGCCACTGGAAAGATGAGATGAAATCGCTTGAAAACGATATAAAGATCACTGGAATCGGAGTTACGGTTTGGAAATGGCAAGCAATTCAAATATGACACCGGTCTGCGATTAACAACAAGTAGCCATCTAAATGCAACAAGATGAACATGCTACAGCACCCAAAAATGGCAACAAAATACATGGCAGGGATCCACTCATAATGCTTAACAAAAGATGAACACGGAGCTACGGCCAATTCATCCATTAACAGGTTCAAACAAGCATGGCAAAAGTGCATTTGGTAAACAGATTTCAGCTTTTGTGAAATTGACACTTGTCTGGAATTTCAGATCAGGTAGCACACTTCGGAGCATGAAAACTATATGCTACAGGACCTGAACATGGCAAAGTAAAGCATGGCATGGAACTACTCAAAGAGTTTAATAAAAGTCCCTTAGTGACCTTGAGCCAAAAGGGATCAGAAAATACAATTGCAAGCATGTGAACATGGCAAAAACATAATCAGTTCTCAGACTTAGTGAAAACTGGAGCATGCTGAAACAGACATCAAGTGGCATGTTTACGAGCTCGATGCACTCACTACAGAGCAAGTCATGACAATCTAAGCTTACACCCATCAAGAATACACAAAAAACAAGCTAGACATGGCAAGAACAATAGCATAGCATGCACGTATCAACTACAACATCATCGGCAAAATCGCTAACAAGTAGACAATCTGCCCAGATTCACGAAATGACAAAAGTAGAGCTCGATTGACTCAAGCTAGGGTGCTCCATAATTGCAAACAAAGACATGGATGGATAGAGCACTACAATATTAACAAAACATCCTTACTGATCATCCTCAAAAGAGGCACGGATCACAGAAATCAGCATTAACAAGTGCACCACTTTGCAAGCTTGTGCTAGTCACCACACACATCACAAAAATACATGGGTTGCACCTCTGGATAGATGGCAAAACATATAACAAAACACATGTAGGGCTCATGGGCATATCATGCACACAATAATCATGGCAAAAATGACAAATATCTAAATGGAGCAGCAGATCTGACAATTATCTCAAGTAGCACTCTTCTAACAGAATTTCGGGCATCACGATGAACTCAAATGAAAATGATGCAATGAGATGAAATGATGTACTCTCTGAGACGAACATTTTGATATGCTATATGCACAAA
>NC_057803.1:249589764-249629176 GCF_018294505.1 Triticum aestivum
TGAACAGGAAATAAAACGACGTGTTGGCCACGAGGAGAACAAGCGCACGGTGCACATTCCAAGAGTTGATATGATTGTTCCTTCAACTACTAGGCATACTATGACAACCACATCCGTTGTTGTCAGGACTACATCACCTTCACCATGAGACACATCGCCCCTGAGAGTGGCTACATCATCTGAGTTGATCATAAGAGGTAATGACAAAGGTACTGATCTTCCATCTCTACATGAGAATGATGAATGCCTTGTCAATTTGAATGCACCATCTGATGAGCTACCCACTACTTTGATCACATCACCTATTTTAGAGGACTACATTGATAATTTGACTTTGCCATGTGATCAAACAACTGAAATACCAACAATTTTGAGTGCACCCATTGAATTAACTATTGATGCAAAAGAACCAATGTTTAATCATTTTGATATGACCTCTAATCTTGGTGACGATTCTGTGTTGAATGACTTATTGCATGTTTGCTTATTTAAGCATGTTGTAGCATGTAAATTTGATGCAAGTAAGGTTTATTCACCAATGTTGGGATGGTTTAATGATGAACATTGTCAATCTTTTGAAATGAATAAGAGCTTCACTTATATGTGCAGACTGAGTTGCAATATTTTCATGCCTTCTACTTCTTGTGCTAATTTTTTGGCTTTAGATTTTATGAACTATGCAAGTTACTCATCTATTCATGTGTCATATATGCAAAAATCAAGGGAAGTAAAAATGGATGACATATACATATACAACATGTACACCTTGTCTCTTTTATTAGCCATATTTCAGATTAAGCAACGCCGAGGACGGCTTTATTTTCAAGAAGGGGAGGATGATGAGGACATGACTACCTTGTATATGACCAAAAATATTGCATATATGCATATTTGTTACGTGATTTCTAGTGCAAACTATTCAATAATCTATTTATGTTATCCAGAACAAAAATACTTCACACACTTTTGTGTTTTGTCTAATTGCAGGTGTATGGGACATTTGTACAATCCACATATGAAGATAAGGAAGAAAGAGATGTTTATTTGCTGTCCAAAAAGTTCTCTCACGTCACTTTTGGCCCAAGAGAAGATAGAGTCCAAGTCTCTCACGTTCTGGATTCAGATTCGGACTGCACAGACATACCTGACTCAAAACGCACACAAGTTTTTCATACAGACTCCGAATTGAGTGATTCTTTTTTTGTTGGAAACTAGATTTCGTGCACTTTCCGACCCAATTGGAATCACCTTCAAATTCGTCCGGAGCGTTGAGTTGTGGACGAAACAATCTGATGCTGCAGCAGAATCCGAGTCAAACTACAAGTCCAAAGGTGTTACATCACCTCCACTTGAGCCCATTGGCCTTGTACGACCTAGATTTAGTTTTAGGCTGCCTTGGGACGTCCTCCCACCTCCTTGGCCGCTACCCCTTGCTCCTATATAAGTAGATCCATCTAGTAGCTTTTCCTGGGGATTTGTTTAGTTAAAAGTTAGCCATTGCAACTTCGTGTACTTCGTTTGTGTCCAACGACCAGACCAAGACCGCTTCCGGATCCCCACCTTTATCAATACTTCATCTATATTCGCAATATTCAGATTGCTTTATCATATTCTTGCTTGTTCTTCGATTGCTTGCAGGAATAGACCTTCGTGGTCAGGTTGATTGTGCTTCAGCGTGGTCAATAACCTCTCGGAGTTGGTTTAGCGATTGCTAAGGCGCAACGTCGTGCACGTTTGTAGTCGGATCGTCAAAGTCATCTTCACCAAATCGATAGTTATCATGTCATCGAAAGATCGGGACACCCCGCCTCTATTAGGGAGGAGAGAGAAGGAGTGGCGCGCTAACGTGGCAGGCGGGGATTGGTCCGGCGCGGCGCGCGGACATGTCCGACGAGAGGGTGGACATGTCCATCGGCGGGAGGAGGAAGAAGCTAGGGTTTCGGGGGAAGATGCGAAAACGAAAATGAAGGGTCTATTTATAGAGGTAGAGGGAGCTAGGAGAGTCCAAATGAGGTGCGGTTTTCAGCCACGCGATCGTGATCGAACGACCGAGAAGATGGAGGAGGTTTAGGTGGGTTTTGGGCCAAAATGGAGGGGTGTTGGGCTGCAACACACACGAGGCCTTTTCGGTCCCTCGGTTAACCGTTGGAGCATCAAACGAAGTCCAAATGGTACGAAACTTGATAGGCGGTCTACCGGTAGTAAACCAAGGCCGCATGACAAGCCTCGGTCCAATTCGGAAATGTTTAACCCCCACACACGAAAGGAAGGTAGAAATGACCACCGGAGGAGAACGAAGCGCCGGAATGCAAAACGGACAACTGGGAAAATGCTCGGATGCATGATTCGAGCACGTATGCAAATGAAATGCACATGATGACATGATATGCAATGCATGACACGCAAGCAATGACAAGGCAACAACAGGGAATAACTGGACGACACCTGGCACATCGGTCTCGGGGCGTTACACATGCCTTCAAGGTGATATCCTTCTCCTTTGAGAACCCCCAAACTATGAGCATGGATATTATGGATCCTACTACTTGTGTTGCTTTGATCATGAGACTTATTGGTCTTCTTGGACTACTTGATTGCACACATGTTAGAGATCTTGCTTTGACTTGTCATTTCCACATTGCCATGCCTCATGATATATATGCCTTGTGTGTTCCATCCAAATCTTGGATTACTTGCCCCTATCACATGTAAGTATGGTTGCAACAATGTAATTTCTTCACATAAGCCATGTCCCATTGCTTGTCACATGATTGAATTGATTGCCTCACACATGATGAACACTCTCTCCTTATATTGTGTAGAGTGCCAGACGATTTTCAGTACACCCTATGCACGTTATGCTTGGATTGTATTGCACTTGACCCATGTGTTTAGACACTTCATTTTATATGGTGTTGTGAATTCTTACTATACCTACCATAGACCTTTCATTGAGCAGTTTGTGAATGCTTGCTATGACCTTGAGGTATATGCTTATTCTCTTGTCACACATATTTGCATCACTGCCTCACATTTACATGCATGTTTCCATGATGTCCTTGATTGTGCTCAATTCATATGCTTCCATGACATGCCACAATCCTTTGTCACACCTTATGCTATGCTTGATGACGACACTTGTTGACTGAATCACCGCTTGAATGTTTGGTTTTGCACTAATGCTAACCACAATCGTTTTTCCAAGTGTTTGTTCTCTTTGCTCCTTTTGAAGGATTCATGAGACAGTGTAACATTGGAGAGTGCCCATTTCGAGCTTCAAGATGATGAGTACTTGGTGATCGTCTACTTCCACACAGCGACGCCATCTCTTTCTGAAAGTGTGTTATATCGACTAGAGGGGGGTGAATAGGCAATTTTTACAAATTCATCACTCAGGAATTCAGGGTGAGGAAATTCCTAAGCAATGAACTACTTAGTAGCGGAATAAGTACTCAGATGCAAGCATAACAGAGTAGTAGCACAGTCATCATGATGAAATGAAAACAAGCACAGAGTACAAGTAGCGTAAACACAGGATAAGCAGGCTGAAGACAAAGTGACTGAAGAATTAGGATTGAGGAAATTGAGGAATTCTTCAGTCAAAGTCTTCAAACAGTAACAATCAAGTATTTCTACACTGAAATGTGGAAATGAAAGGGTTGAGGAAATAGAACCAGTACCTTGGTGAAGATAGTGATTTGGTAGACCAGTTCCAACCGCTGTGACAGTCGTACGTCTGATTGGAGCGGCTAGGTATTTAAACCCGAGGACACAAAGTCCTCACCGTATTCTCCTTGATCTAAGATCACACCGACCTCGCCCAATCACTCGTGGTAAGTCTTCAGGTGACTTCCAAACCTTCACTGAGGGAGTCTTGGACTAAGGGGTCCTCGGGCGTCCGACCTATTGGATATGGGACGGACTGATGGGCCGTGAAGATACGAAGACCGAAGACTCTACATGTGTCTCGATAGGACTCTCCTTGGCGTGGAAGGCAATCTTGGTGACCAAATATGAATATTCCTTTCTCTGTAACCGACCTTGTGTAAACCCTAGGTTCCTCATGCGTCTATATAAACCGGAGGGCTAGGTCCGTAGATACATCTTCATAATCATAGCCAGGCTAGACTTTTAGGGTTTAGCCATTACGATCTCGTGGTAGATCAACTCTTGTAATACTCATATTCATCAAGATCAATCAAGCAAGAAGTAGGGTATTACCTCCATAGAGAGGGCCCGAACCTGGGTAAACATTGTGTCCCCCGTCTCCTGTTACCATCAATCCTAGACGCACAGTTCGGGACCCCCTACCCAAGATCCGCCGGTTTTGACACCGACATTGGTGCTTACATTGAGAGTTCCACTATGCCGTCGAAAGATATGATCGATGGCTCGCCTTGTTCTCAAGGATAACGTTACCTCCAGGGGAACACTGGCCCCAGGCCAAACCCTCCGGTTGGGCGGCTTTATTATGACCGCCCGTTCGGCCACTAAGCAGACGATGGCTTCTCGGGTCATCAAAAATCCCCTTCATGTTGACTCTAAGTACTCCAAGGAGATGGATCCGCGCAGAGCTGTCGTCTTTAAACGAGCTCCTAGATCGCATCGCCACCTTGGGGGTCGCCACAGACTATGATCGGATTGGGCTTAAACCCGACCAGAGAGAAATTAGAACTCCGCCGATCACCCATCAAGTAGCGGTAGTAGAGGAGCAAGACGACAACTCTTCCTCTATATTAAAGACAAACTACATTCAGATCTCTGAACTTGAACAGCCGGATACCTACTCGCAGAAAGACATGTCCTGTCCTCCGAACATAGAATCGGACGACAAGCCCAAACACCAGTTGGCATCCCGGAGCCCAAACTACCAAATTCGGAGATTCTTCACACTCCGGATCCCAATTTGGGTCAGGGTTCGGACTTCAATCCACCCACCCACCCAGACATAAGCGCTCTCAGGGGCATACGGCAACAGTACAAGGAAACGGCCCACCACTTCTGGGCCAGATTCCTCGTTGTCAAAGATAAGATTGAAGATTGCGACGACGAAGACGCGATCACAGCATTCCGCAGCAATTGCATGGATGAAGGAATCCTCAACGCCATCAACCGTCGCCGCATATCACGCTTCGCAGACTTGGCAACCATAGTATACATGTACTGCGCAATGGAAAGCGCCTAGAAAACTCAGGCAGCCTGCTGGGAACCGCCGGTTTCCACCCAATCCCTCGTTTAGGTGAAAAGGACGCACCCTAGTGGCACGCCCGACCCAATGACAAAGAAATACAAGCCCATTACGAGACGCGGAACGGTTTTGAAGGGATGTCTTGATGGACCATGCAAGCTACACACAACACCGAACACTATATCAACTCAGAGCCATAGAGCATGTTGGATACTCCGGCAGGTGGCCAAGAGCGGCGAGGATATCCTCACCAAAAATTACCCATAACAATATCCTCCAGAAGACGATGACCCCAGAGTACTGACGGTCTTCGAGACTTTCGCTTCAAACAATAAGCATAAAAGGGCACTCTGCGACCTTGCCGAAGTCTGCCAAATCGCAGAAACAAACCCTTGGAACGACAAGGCCATAACTTTCAATGCCGATGACGAACCAAAAGTTAGGAAAATCCGGGCACCAGCCGCCTTGGTCCGCCGTCCGATCGTGGACGACTTTCGGCTCACCAAGGTTCTCATGGACGGCGGCAGCGGACTAAACCTCATTTGCAAGGACACACTCGGTAAAATGGAAATAGATAGGAGCCGCATCAAGAAAAGTAGCACGACCTTCTGGGGAATTATTCCCAGTCGGGAGGAGCGGTGCGCGGGAAAAATCACCCTCGACGTGGTATTCGACACACCGGAGAACTATCGGACCGAAGAACTAACCTTCCAAGTGGCCCCTTTCAACAGTGCATATCACGCCCTATTGGGGCGAGATGCATTCACATGCTTCCAGGATATACCCCATTATGGGTATATGAAGCTCAAGATGTCGGGGCCCAACGGCATAATCACTCTTGCTAGTGATCCAGACATAGCACTCCGGACCAAAAACAAAACTGCATCACTGGCCCTCGAGGCATTATCTGAAGCCCTCGCGGCCGAAGAATTAACCGCATTACGCTCCAGGGTGGATAAGGATGACGTAATCTTGGACAAACGACCCAAATCCACCTCCTTTAAACCAGCAGAAGAAATAGTCAAATTCCAAGTCCATCCAACGGATCCCAAGACAGCATCTATCAGGGCACAATTAGACCCAACGGTCAACACCGTGCTACGAGAATTTCTGCGTGAAAATTGGGATATATTTGCCTGGCATCCTTCTGATATGTCAGGAATCCCACGCAGATTGGCCGAACACGGCCTCAACATATTGAAGGGATATAAACCGGTCAAACAAACACTACGGCGTTTTTTCGAACCCAAACGTCAAGCGATGGGGGAGGAGCTAGCCAAGTTAATAGAGGCCGGATGCGTTAGGGAAATAAAACACTCGGACTGGCTAGCAAACTTGGTGATGGTGCCAAAAAAGGATAAATCCTGGTGCCTGTGCGTCGATTTCAAATACCTCAATAAGGCCTGCCCTAAGGATACCTTCCCCCTCCCCCGCATCGACCAGATTACCGATGCCACCGCAGGACACAATTCGCTATGCTTCCTAGACGCATATTCCGGATACCATCAAATCAAAATGAAGGAGTCCGATCAAGCCACAACGACATTCATTACCCCATACGGGCCATTCTGCTTCAACACCATGCCCTTCGGGCTCAAAAACGCTGGGGCCACCTACCAACGCGTGATTCAAACATGCCCTGGAGAAACAGATCGACAAGACAGTTGAAGCATACGTGGACGACGTCATCATTAAAACTAGGCACGTCGACTCACTAATAGACGATTTATGTCTCACATTCGACAACCTCCGTATATATGACATCAAGCTCAATCCGGAAAAGTATGTTTTCGGCGTTCCTGCTGGAAAGTTGTTGGGCTTCATCATTTCCAATACAGGAATTGAAGAAAATCCAGCCCAAATCCAAGCCTTGTCACAATTGGCCACACCAACGGACCTTAAACTGGTCCAAAAACTCATTGGGTGCGTGGTAGCTTTAAGCCGCTTTATCTCCAGATTGGGGGAAAAGGCATTGCCATTGTATCGCCTCCTCCGGCGCATCGATCACTTCGAGTTTAGGATGCAGCAACAGCCGGACTGGAAGAAATAAAAAACCATTCTCATGAGCAACCCAATCTTGGCCGCACCGAACGTCGGTGAACCCATGTTATTATACATATCGGCAACATACCAGGTGGTGAGCACCGTGCTCGTCGTGGAACGAGACCAGGACAGACACAAATTCCCAATTCAGAAGTCGGTATATTACGTATCCATCGTCCTCACACCATACAATTCCCGGTACCCTCATTATCAAAAGATAGCATACGCGATCTTCATGGCATCCCGGAAGCTACGACACTACTTCGAAGAATGTTCTATCACGGTGGCTTCCGAAGTACCACTCAATGATATAATAGACAACCGCGATGCTACAGGCTAGATAGCCAAATGGGCCATTGAGCTCCTTCCATTCGACATAACATACAAGCCGCGCCGAGCCATCAAATCCCAAGTACTGGCGTACTTCATCGCTGAATGGACAGAGGCCAAACTCCCTAAAGAGTATGATACATATTCCAACTGGGTTATGTATTTCGATGGTTCCAAAATGCTAGCAGGATTAGGGGTGGGCGTCATTTTAACGTCCCCCATGGGAGATGTAGTCCAGTACGTACTCCAAATATTATACACAAACTCCAATAACGCAGCCGAATACGAGGCCTTATTACATGGCCTCCGGATGGTTGTCTCTATGGGCATACAACTCCTGGAAGTACGTGGGGACTCAAATTCGCAATATCTCAAATAAATGGAGATTTTCATGCCAAAGATCCGAAGATGGCAGCTTACCGCAACACTGTCCTAAAAATGTCGGCTCGATTTGAGGGGCTTGAGTTTCATCATGTGGCTCGAGAAAGTAATCAAGTGGCGGACGTCCTTGCTCGCATTGGTGCCAAGCGCGAGCCCGTCCCACCTAATATCTTTCTGGAAAGGCTCTTTAAGCCGTCCGTGGTGTGGCAAGGGGAGAGCGGAAACACCAGTCCGGATCCGAACACAACCTCAGCCTCCGAACACAATGATATAATCGGGGGCTCAACCACCGAAATAACACCGTCGGCCCACCTAATCATGGCAGTCATTGCCCCATGGACTGAACCCTTCTTGGCCTACCTTAATAGGAAAGAACACCCAGAGGACCAGAATGAGGCTCGCCGCCTTGTTCGGCGCTCGAAGGCCTACAAGGTTCATGAAGGAGAGCTCTACAAGAAAAGCGCTACCGGAGTTCTTCAAAGATGTATCTCCGAGGAAGAGGGGCGACAGCTCTTGGCTGAAATTCACGTCGGAATCGGCGGGCACCACGCTACAACTCGGGCCCTCGTTAGCAAGGCCTTCTGTACAGGTTTCTACTGGTCGTGGCCCGAGCAGATGCACATGACCTTGTCCAACGTTGCATCGGCTGCCAGCTATTCGCCAACCAAAGCCACATGCCCCCACCGTTCTACAAACAATCCCCATCACTTGGCCTTTCGCGGTCTGGGGGCTCGATATGGTCGGACCCCTTAAAGGAGGAAGCCATAAGAGAAAGTATCTGCTGGTCATAGTGCATAAAATCACTAAGTGGATAGAGGCCAAACCAGTCAAAACAGCCGAGGTGGGGCCAGTAATAGACTTCGTATCCGGCATGGTGCACCGTTATGGTGTTCCACACAGCATCATCACCGATAACGGCTCCAATTTCACAGCCGATGAGGTGAAAACTTGGTGTGCTAATCTAGGCATTAAGCTTGATTACGCCTCTGTCTATCACCCGCAAACAAACGGTCAAGTCGAACGGGCTAAGGGTCTTATTATGAGCGGCATCAAACCTAGACTAGTGCGGTCTTTGAAAGAATCAGACAAGCACTGGGTTGAGGAGCTTGACTCCGTACTCTGGGGGCTACGGACCATGCCCAACCGCGCTACTGGATATACACCTTTCTTCATGGTGTATGCTGCGGAAGTTGTGTTGCCTTGTGATATTATCCATGACTCACCTCAAGTGAGCATGTACGAAGAGAGAGAGGCCGAGATTGATCGGCAGGACAGCCTAGATACCGTGGAGGAGGAGAGCGATGTTGCAAAAGCCTGTTCCGCATTTTATCAACAATAGGCCCACAGATACCAAAGCAGAGAAGTACAGAACAAAACTTATAATGTCGGCGAACTCATCCTACGCTTGCCGAAGAAGAAAAAGGACAAACTCAGGCCCAAGTGGGAGGGTCCCTTCATAATTGACGAGGTTCTCACGGAAGGAGCATACCGCCTGCGCGCTGCATCAGACAATCGCCTAGAGCCAAACCCCTGGAACGCGGCCAGACTCCGAAGATTCTATGCCCAGCGCCGAACTATGTGTTTGTCTCCTTCTCCCTGGTGTCTCCTTTATTTTTTCCTCTCTTTTTGTTTTTTCTTTCGTCTAGAACTTAAACTCTTTCGCATGGCTAAACCATGCACCTGTGATGTACACATCCTTGAGCATGTACGTCCACTATACCTGGGGGCTTCCCGGACAGAAGCTTATTTTCCGAGCATCAAGCTCATCACATATGTGTTTCTTCTCATATGTACCTTCTCTTTTTTTCGCCATTATATGCATCAATATGACTTAAGTTTTGGCCAAGCTGGGTTGCCTGGCTCCTATGCTTATGCCCTACGTTCCCGTTGGTTCGGCTAGGGCATAAAGGGAGCACCTCTATGATTGTTATTGCCGGATCATCCGTGATAGAGGCGAGGGTCCCGATCTTTCGATGAGATGATAACTATCGATTTGGTGGAGACGACTTTGACAATCCGACTACAAACGTGCACGACGTTGCGCCTTAGCAATCGCTAAACCAATCTCCTGAGGTTACTGACGACGCCGGAAGCACGGTCAGCCTGACCACGAAGGTCTATTCCTGCAAGCAATCAAAGAACGAGCAAGAATATGATAAAGCAATCTGAATATTGCAAATATATATGAGGTATTGATAATGGTGGGGATCCGGAAGCGGTCTTGGTCTGGTCGTTGGACACAAACGAAGTACACGAAGTTGCAATGGCTAACTTTTAACTAAACAAATCCCCAGGAAAAGCTACTAGATGGATCTACTTATATAGGAGCAAGGGGTGGAGGCCAAGGAGGTGGGAGGACGTCCCAAGGCAGCCTAAAACTAAATCTAGGTCGTACAAGGCCAATGGGCCCAAGTGGAGGTGATGTAACACCTTTGGACTTGTAGTTTGACTCGGATTCTGCTGCAGCATCAGATTGTTTCGTCCACAACTCAACGCTCCGGACGAATTTGAAGGTGATTCCAATTGGGTTGGAAAGTGCACGAAATCTAGTTTCCAACAATAAAAGAATCACCCAATTCGGAGTCCGTATGAAAAACTTGTGTCCGTTTTGAGTCAGGTGTGTCTGTGCAGTCCGAATCTGAATCCAGAACGTGAGAGACTTGGACTCTATCTTCTCTTGGGCCAAAAGTGACGTGAGAGAACTTTTTGGACAGCAAATAAACATCTCTTTCTTTCTTATCTTCATATGTGGATTGTACAAATGTCCCATACACCTGCAATTAGACAAAACACAAAAGTGTGTGAAGTATTTTTGTTCTGGATAACATAAATAGATTATTGAATAGTTTGCACTAGAAATCACCTGACAAATATGCATATATGCAATATTTTTGGTCATATCCAAGGTAGTCATGTCCTCATCATCCTCCCCTTCTTGAAAATAAAGCCGTCCTCGGCGTTGGTTAATCTGAAATGTGGCTAACAAAAGAGACAAGGTGTACATGTTGTATATGTATATGTCATCCATTTTTACTTCCCTTGACTTTTGCATATATGACACATGAATAGATGAGTAACTTGCATAGTTCATAAAATCTAAAGCCAAAAAATTAGCACAAGAAGTAGAAGGCATGAAAATATTGCAACTCAGTTTGCACATATAAGTGAAGCTCTTATTCATTTCAAAAGATTGACAATGTTCATCATTAAACCATCCCAACATTGGTGAATAAACCTTACTTGCATCAAATTTACATGCTACAACATGCTTAAATAAGCAAACGTGCAATAAGTCATTCAACACAGAATCATCACCAAGATTAGAGGTCATATCAAAATGATTAAACATTGGTTCTTTTGCATCAATAGTTAATTCAATGGGTGCACTCAAAATTGTTGGTATTTCAGTTGTTTGATCACATGGCAAAGTCAAATTATCAACGTAGTCCTCTAAAATAGGTGGTGTGATCAAAGTAGTGGGTAGCTCATCAGATGGTGCATTCAAATTGACAAGGCATTCATCATTCTCATGTAGAGATGGAAGATCAGTACCTTTGTCATTACCTCTTATGATCAACTCAGATGATGTAGCCACTCTCGGGGGCGATGTGTCACATGGTGGAGGTGATGTAGTCCTGACAACAACGGATGTGGTTGTCATAGTATGCCTAGTAGTTGAAGGAACAATCATATCAACTCTTGGAATGTGCACCGTGTGCTTGTTCTCCTCGTGGCCAACACGTCGTTTTATTTTCTGTTCAGCTTTGCAAGCAAGATGAAACAAATGGTCCATAGGATAACACTCTTCATGAATTAGTATCTCTTGAATATCACGGTTTAATCCTCCCCAAAATCTATCCATAAAATCATCTTCACTTTCTTCTAAAGAGGAATGCAACAAGGTAGTTTGTAAATCATCATAATATTTTGTTACAGTTTCACTACCTTGTTTTAAGTGTTGCAACTTCTTAATCATGTCACGAGTATAATAAGCAGGGACGAAAGTATGTCGCATGGCAAGCTTCAAATCATCCCAAGTAGTAGGTATATAATCAGGGTGTAACCGACAATATTCACTCCACCAAACCAAAGCATAACCAGTGAAAGAACCAACCGCAACCTTAACCTTTTTATGTTCATCGAAATTATGGGAAGCAAATATATTTTTTATGTCGAACTCCCATTCAATATATAAAGCAGGTTTAAAACGGCCATTAAATGGTGGTATAGATACATTAACCTGATCATGTGCATTTGGATGTTTGTGCACCTCTCGTGACGGTTGTGCTATTTGCAAAGGTGGTGGCACGTCTCCCGCGATCGACAAAGCCCATGAATTGACTCTGGATCCTGTCATGATTAGTAGAACAAGAAACAAAACCCAAAAATAATGTTCATATAACTACTAGGATGTGGTGGTAAAACGCTCACAGTAAAGCAAATATCAATGTCTTACAAGTTCTTACCATGCAGCAGGCGGTGATCGGCAACCAGCGGTGTCAAGTAACTCCGAATATTGAGTAAAGCGATTGCCAGGGGAGCGTACGTATACACGGTGTAGAAATATGTGGAGCTGGGTTGGCTATATATGGTAGCAAAAGATTAGCAATAATCAATTCAAAGATGCAATGTTGAATAAACGCTCAACGACGGTACTGTGCTGGTCCTAGGCTAGACCGGACTAGAGACGCGAGCCTAGAACACTAATGAGGTCACGTCGTAGCACAACTAGCATCAATGAAGGATACTAAGTAGCTCTGGACAGCAAGATATAAGTGAAGATCACAACGGCAGTAAAGATAATGAGGTGAAACAACAGCCAAGCAGGATATATCAACAACTTTGTCTCCAACTTTCCTCTGAAAAAGTTTGTGCCGATTTTTTTGTTTTTTTTTCTTCTTTTTTTTTCCTCACACTTTTTTTTTCTTTCTCTCCTTTTTTTCTCTCTGACTTTTTTTTCTCCTTTTTTTTCTCTCTTTTTTTCTCCCTCTTTCCAAAACAAACTAGATAAGATGCAGACTGGATCAAGTGAAGATGTGAACGATCTCAACTATTATTATGACAATGAATGGTGGGTAGCACGTGGTGGAAATTGATGGATGGGTGGTGGACAGCGGAAGAGATAATGATGCAGCGGTGGCGTGACTAATGTGAACAGAACTCGAAACTCTAAACGAACTAGACACTAAGACCAGCAACTTACACGACGATGCAACCGATAATTCAACTATGCAAGCAATGAATAGAAAATTGCAAAGGCTCAGACTGGCTTGGATAAAGGATGAACAGATCTAACTTTTTTTTTGTGTGGCTTTTTCTTGGACAATAGGTAAGAAAATAAATCTAATCTAGGAAAACTGGAAATTCTCACCGAGCAACCTGAAAACTGATACCACTTGATAGAGGCGAGGGTCCCGATCTTTCGATGAGATGATAACTATCGATTTGGTGGAGACGACTTTGACAATCCGACTACAAACGTGCACGACGTTGCGCCTTAGCAATCGCTAAACCAATCTCCTGAGGTTACTGACGACGCCGGAAGCACGGTCAGCCTGACCACGAAGGTCTATTCCTGCAAGCAATCAAAGAACGAGCAAGAATATGATAAAGCAATCTGAATATTGCAAATATATATGAGGTATTGATAATGGTGGGGATCCGGAAGCGGTCTTGGTCTGGTCGTTGGACACAAACGAAGTACACGAAGTTGCAATGGCTAACTTTTAACTAAACAAATCCCCAGGAAAAGCTACTAGATGGATCTACTTATATAGGAGCAAGGGGTGGAGGCCAAGGAGGTGGGAGGACGTCCCAAGGCAGCCTAAAACTAAATCTAGGTCGTACAAGGCCAATGGGCCCAAGTGGAGGTGATGTAACACCTTTGGACTTGTAGTTTGACTCGGATTCTGCTGCAGCATCAGATTGTTTCGTCCACAACTCAACGCTCCGGACGAATTTGAAGGTGATTCCAATTGGGTTGGAAAGTGCACGAAATCTAGTTTCCAACAATAAAAGAATCACCCAATTCGGAGTCCGTATGAAAAACTTGTGTCCGTTTTGAGTCAGGTGTGTCTGTGCAGTCCGAATCTGAATCCAGAACGTGAGAGACTTGGACTCTATCTTCTCTTGGGCCAAAAGTGACGTGAGAGAACTTTTTGGACAGCAAATAAACATCTCTTTCTTTCTTATCTTCATATGTGGATTGTACAAATGTCCCATACACCTGCAATTAGACAAAACACAAAAGTGTGTGAAGTATTTTTGTTCTGGATAACATAAATAGATTATTGAATAGTTTGCACTAGAAATCACCTGACAAATATGCATATATGCAATATTTTTGGTCATATCCAAGGTAGTCATGTCCTCATCAATCCGGATGTGTACCTCATACTGGGTGAAGCCGAAAGCTAGCATTCTTAAGAGCATACTTGGTCGGCGGACTAAAGATAATATTCCTTCCATTGTGAACCCCAGATGATTACCTATACTATAATGTTATCAATCATAGTTCGGACATGCATTTTAATGCATGCACACCCCGGGAAAGGAACCCCTAACGGAACTATTCTCCCTAGAAGATGTTTCGTACAATCATAATGTAATATAACATAACTAGCCGGATACACATTGTCTGTTCAAGCAACTATGACCCCTATGCCTGGTTCCCACGCATACCTTGGTCTATTTTACCGCTAAGGTATTTGGAAACACTCCGCACCTTCGGGTCCAGAGGTTGAAGCGAAAAGGTCTACCATGACAATTGTTTTTATAATTCAGCTGGAGTCACATATGTGAAGGAAAGAACATAGTCACTAGGACTCAAAAATTTCCTCCTCTATGCCGTCTAGCAGGCGGTCTAACTTACAATCCTGCTGGGAATACTTGGCGGCTACTTCTACATAGTCATATACCAAATTAACGGGAACTTCTTTTCCATCTGACCCTAGAGGTCCGACCTGAGCCATATGATTCGGATCAAGCTTGGTATACCGTGTTTTCATCGTGGCCTAGGCTTCCCGTGCACCTTCCCGACAGGCCGATATCTTCCACAGTCGAAAGCGAAGCCGCGCTCCCTTGAATAGCTGTATCAACTCCTCCATCTTTCCTTGAGGGGAGGCGGATGGCCATAGGGCCTTGGCAACACTTTGCATCGCCTGCCGAGCTTGTTCGTGCACTTGCGACAGCTCTTGTAGCAGATCGCTCGAAGATCCGGACATCTCCTCTTCAGGACGACCGGTCAGCATACCTGCAGATATAACTCTATCAGCACCTTCTTCCTCCGAATTATTTGAAGGTAAGTTCGACTACATACTGAATATGCCGCCTCACAGCCTTTTATTCTCCTTTATGGTGTCCGCCAGCTGGGCCCGTACATCTTTCAGTTCCTCGCCCAGTTGGGTGTTTGAATCCCGGAGCTTGTTTTTTTCCACAATGACCTTTGTTAACACACGCTCGCCCGCGGCTAGTAGTTTCTTGGATCCTCGTTCTCTGCTTCAAGCGGCTTCCAGTTGTTCTTGCAGTTGATCTAATGATCCAGTTAAGATGTAAGCAACCGTGTTAGCATTATTGGTATACCATTATGTTTTCTCGATGGAGGGAAACATTACCAGGAGATGCCTTCTTGGATTTCTCTAGTTCGGCATTGGCAGCATTTAGCTGGCTCTGACACTTTTCTAGTTCCTGGGATAACAGGCTATTCTTCTCCGTAAGCACCTGGTTATACATTGATCCTTAAATCAGTTGTATCAACTACTTTAAGTCTCGGGGGCTACTGGTGTATGATTATCAAATCTACGCTTACCCGCATATCTTTTAGATGCTGGTCTGTGGCTCTGACAAGCCCATCCCGAGCAGCTCGGATGTACGCATCAGCCGAATTAAAGGCATCAAATGCCTCTTTTGAAAATCCAGGGTTATGAAGAACGGCCCTCCGACGATGATGATTCATTGCGCTCTCCACTTCAGAGTTCGTGACGGACATGTCGTCTGAATCCTCTGTGGAAGTACAGTTCGGCGCCACTCCCGTGGAAGCCCCCGTCCTTTGGGCAGGGTTCGGAACCTGACTAATGGAGGCACGTCCGGCCGAACCCCCGGACACAATTCGGCGGATACTTTTCCTGATAAGATGCGGCGAATGGCAATACAATTTGATGTGACGATCAGAAAGGGTATTCTTGAAAAGAAAAGCCTTACCTAATTGATGAGGGTTCTGCGTTATCGTTTGCCTTCCTCTTCAAAGATGTGCCAAGCATGGGCGGTGCTCTCCTCGGAGATGCTTCCGGTGCATATTGTGGTGCTGAGCGCCTCCCCTTTTTAACACGGAATGGTGTGCTGGGTGAGGCATAGTAAGGGAACTCTTTCGAAGAAAGTGTTTTTTTTAATTACTCACATGCGAAGCAGGAAGGAGGCCGGGGTAATCCGCGATGATAGGTACATCTGTGCCATCATAGCTCGTCTGATAGAATATCCCATCCTCGAGCTCCACAAATATGTCCGGATCTTCTTCATATCTAGGGTCAAGATACCGGTTGCGATTCTCCGGCTGAGGGGCAGGGTCATGGATCCCCTCGACAGCCTTTCGCCATTCCTATCATGAGTGGATATGATACTCCCTCGTCAAAGATAATTCAGTGATAGAGGCAAAGGTGTCCCGTCTTTCGATGAGATGATGGATATCGCTTTGGTGGAAGTCGACTTTGACGATCCGACTACGAACGTGCGAGGACGTCGCGCCTTAGCAATCGCTAAACCAACTCCGAGAGGTTATTGACCACGCCGGAGCACAATCAACCTGACCACGAGGGTCTGTTTCCTGCGAGCAAACGAAGAACAAGCAAGAAACTAAGATTGCAATCTGGATATTGCGAATATAAGATGAAAGCTTTATTGATCAAGGTGGGGTTCTATGACGCCTTTGTCTGGTCGTTGAACACAAACGAAGTACGCGAAGTTGCAGCTATGGCGAACTTTTTAATCTAAACAAAACCCAAAGTCTAAACGATGCCCTAAGGGCTGTATATATGGAGGAAGAGGGGGGAATTTCGTGGCCGTTGGTGGAGGGGTCCGAAATCAACCCTATCTCTTGTTTCCCCACACATACGGACTCTAAAAATAGCCTATACTTATGTATTTCGAAATTACATGGGCCTGGCCCAATAATAAGGTGACTCAGCACCTAAAATAGCCTCGGGACGAAATTTATGAAGTGGCATCTTGTATATTTCGTCCAAGGCTTCATGCACCCATTATGGTGGCTTCAAAGTCCTGAAATCATCACTTGTAACTCCGTTCTTGTTCCCCTTGCGCATGCCATCATCTCCATGCTTGTTCTTGCTCCAATGTTCATCCTTCTCCAAGCTAGGCCCTTCATTTGTAAGCAAAACAAATGTATCCAATTTAGGCAGCATCATATTCTCATGAACATTAGAATCATTACCAAGAAACGAAAGTACGTGGTAATTTAGTTGGCGTGCACGAGCTCTAGTAATCGGTCCAGTATGTATAGCAGCAGGGGCTATGGGTGTAACAATTGTATTGATGTCCTCATCATCCTCCCCTTCTTGAAATGAAGTCGTCCTCGACGGAAGTTCATCTTCCTCACCCAAATAAGGCTTCAAATCTACAATGTTAAAAGTGGGACTAACCCCAAAATCTGCAGGCAGCTCAAGTTTATATGCATTATCATTTATTTTCTCTAACACCTTAAAGGGACCATCAGCACGTGGCATTAACTTTGATTTGCGCAAATCCGGAAATCTATCCTTACGCAAATGTAACCAAACAAGATCTCCAGGTGCAAACACAACATGTTTTCTACCCTTATCTCCAGCAAGTTTATATTTAGCATTCATACGCTCAATGTTTTCCTTAGTTAACTCATGCATTTTTAAAATCAATTCAGCACGTTGTTTAGCATCAAAATTAACCTTCTCCGAAGATGGAAGAGGCAATAAATCAATAGGTGCACGAGGTAGGAAACCATACACAACTTCAAAAGGGCACATCTTAGTAGTAGAATGCAATGAACGATTATAAGCAAATTCAATATGAGGCAAGCATTCCTCCCACATTTTCTTATTATTCTTCAAAACAGCCCAAAGCATAGTAGACAATGTTCTCTTGACTACTTCAATTTGTCCATCAGTTTGGGGGTGACAAGTAGTACTAAAAAGCAGTTTAGTCCCCAACTTAGCCCATAAACATCTCCAAAAGTGGCTAAGAAATTTAGTATCACGATCTGAAACAATACTATTTGGCACACCATGCAAGCGAATAATTTCACGAAAGAACAAATCAGCAACATTAACAGGATCATCGCTTTTATGACATGGTATAAAGTGTGCCATTTTCGAGAATCTATCCACGACAACAAATATGCTATCCATCCCCTTCTTTGTTCGAGGTAAACCTAAAACAAAGTCCATAGATATATCCTCCCAAGGAACACTAGGTACAGGCAAAGGCATATATAAACCATGAGGATTGAGTCGTGACTTAGCTTTTTGACATGTAGTGCCGCGAGCAATAAAACGCTCAACATCCCATCTCATCTTTGGCCAAAAGAAATGTGTAGCAAGTACGTCCTCCGTCTTCTTCACGCTAAAGTGTCCCATTAAACCTCCTCGATGCGCCTCCTGCAACAACAAAAGACGAACGGAGCTAGCTGGAATTGATAGAGGCAAAGGTGTCCCGTCTTTCGATGAGATGGTGGATTTCGCTTTGGTGGAAGTCGACTTTGACGATCCGACTACGAACGTGCGAGGACGTCGCGCCTTAGCAATCGCTAAACCAACTCCGAGAGGTTATTGACCACGCCGGAGCACGATCAACCTGACCACGAAGGTCTGTTTCCTGCGAGCATACGAAGAACAAGCAAGAAACTAAGATTGCAATCTGGATATTGCGAATATAAGCTGAAAGCTTTATTGATCAAGGTGGGGTTCTGTGACGCCTTTGTCTGGTCGTTGAACACAAACGAAGTACGCGAAGTTGCAGCTA
The DNA here is from genome assembly GCF_018294505.1 of Triticum aestivum. Lineage (NCBI taxonomy): Eukaryota > Viridiplantae > Streptophyta > Magnoliopsida > Poales > Poaceae > Triticum > Triticum aestivum. The sequence goes on from NC_057803.1 coordinate 249,608,711, forward strand.
TGGCGAACTTTTAATCTAAACAAAACCCAAAGTCTAAACGATGCCCTAAGGGCTGTATATATGGAGGAAGAGGGGGGGGGGCAATTTCGTGGCCCTTGGTGGAGGGATCCGAAATCAACCCTATCTCTTGTTTCCCCACACATACGGACTCTAAAAATAGCCTATACTTATGTATTTCGAAATTACATGGGCCTGGCCCAATAATAAGGTGACGCAGCACCTAAAATAGCCTCGGGACGAAATTTATGAAGTGGCATCTTGTATATTTCGTCCAAGGCTTCATGCACCCATTATGGTGGCTTCAAAGTCCTGAAATCATCACTTGTAACTCCGTTCTTGTTCTTGCTCCAATGTTCATCCTTCTCCAAGCTAGGCCCTTCATTTGTAAGCAAAACAAATGTATCCAATTTAGGCAGCATCATATTCTCATGAACATTAGAATCATTACCAAGAAACGAAAGTACCTGGTAATTTAGTTGGCGTGCACGAGCTCTAGTAATTGGTCCAGTGTGTATAGCAGCAGGGGCTGTGGGTGTAACAATTGTATTGATGTCCTCATCATCCTCCCCTTCTTGAAATGAAGTCGTCCTCGACGGAAGTTCATCTTCCTCACCCAAATAAGGCTTCAAATCTGCAATGTTAAAAGTGGGACTAACCCCAAAATCTGCAGGCAGCTCAAGTTTATATGCATTATCATTTATTTTCTCTAACACCTTAAAGGGACCATCAGCATGTGGCATTAACTTTGATTTGCGCAAATCAGGAAATCTATCCTTACGCAAATGTAACCAAACAAGATCTCCAGGTGCAAACACAACATGTTTTCTACCCTTATCTCCAGCAAGTTTATATTTAGCATTCATGCGCTGAATGTTTTCCTTAGTTAACTCATGCATTTTTAAAATCAATTCAGCACGTTGTTTAGCATCAAAATTAACCTTCTCCGAAGATGGAAGAGGCAACAAATCAATAGGTGCATGAGGTAGGAAACCATACACAACTTCAAAAGGGCACATCTTAGTAGTAGAATGCAATGAACGATTATAAGCAAATTCAATATGAGGCAAGCATTCCTCCCACATTTTCTTATTATTCTTCAAAACAGCCCTAAGCATAGTAGACAACGTTCTATTGACTACTTCAGTTTGTCCATCAGTTTGGGGTGACAAGTAGTACTAAAAAGCAGTTTAGTCCCCAACTTAGCCCATAAACATCTCCAAAAGTGGCTAAGAAATTTAGTATCATGATCTGAAACAATAGTATTTGGCACACCATGCAAGCGAATAATTTCACGAAAGAACAAATCAGCAACATTAACAGCATCATCGCTTTTATGACATGGTATAAAGTGTGCCATTTTCGAGAATCTATCCACGACAACAAATATGCTATCCCTCCCCTTCTTTGTTCGAGGTAAACCTAAAACAAAGTCCATAGATATATCCTCCCAAGGAACACTAGGTACAGGCAAAGGCATATATAAACCATGAGGATTGAGTCGTGACTTAGCTTTTTGACATGTAGTGCATCGAGCAATAAAACGCTCAACATCTCGTCTCATCTTTGGCCAAAAGAAATGTGTAGCAAGTACGTCCTCCGTCTTCTTCACGCCAAAGTGTCCCATTAATCCTCCTCCATGCGCCTCCTGCAACAACAAAAGACGAACGGAGCTAGCTGGAATGCATAGCTTGTTAGCACGAAACACAAATCCATCGTTAACGACAAACTTGTTCCACATTCTTCCTTCTTTACAATTCTGCATTACATCTTTAAAATCAGCATCATGCACATATCGATCTTTGATGGTCTCCAAACCAAATATTTTGAAGTCAAGTTGTGAAAGCATAGTATAGCGGCGAGACAATGCATCAGCAATAACATTTTCTTTTCCCTTCTTGTGTTTAATGACATAAGGGAAAGTCTCAATGAATTCAACCCATTTAGCATGTCTACGATTCAGTTTAGCTTGACTTTTAATATGTTTCAAAGATTCATGATCAGAATGTATAACAAATTCTTTGGGCCATAAATAATGTTGCCATGTTTCTAAAGTCCGAACAAGAGCATATGATTCTTTATCATAAGTAGAATAATTCAGACTAGGCCCACTCAATTTTTCAGAAAAGTATGCAACAGGTTTGCCATCTTGTAATAACACACCTCCTAATCCAATTCCACTAGCATCACATTCAAGCTGAAAAGTCTTACTAAAATCAGGAAGTTAGAGTAAAGGAGCATGTGTCAACTTATCTTTCAATACCGTGAAGGCTTCTTCCTGTGCGGTACCCCAAACAAAAGGCACATCCTTCTTTGTAAGCTCGTTGAGAGGTGCAGCAATGGTGCTGAAATCTCTCACAAAACGCCTATAGAATCCAGCGAGCCAAGAAAACTCCTCACTTGTGTGACCGTTTTGGGCTGCGGCCAACTCTCAATAGCTTCAATCTTGGCTTTGTCAACTTCAATTCCCTGTGGAGTAACAACATAGCCAAGAAAAGATACTCGGTCGGTGCAAAAGGTGCACTTCCCAAGGTTACCAAACAAACGTGCATCACGTAGAGCAATAAAAACATCACGTAAATGTTCCAAATGTTCTTCCAAAGATCTGCTATAAATCAGTATATCATCAAAATAGACTACCACAAATCGTCCAATGAAAGCACGTAAAACTTCGTTCATTAGTCTCATGAAAGTACTAGGCGCATTAGTTAACCCAAAAGGCATGACTAACCACTCATATAATCCAAACTTAGTTTTAAATGTTGTTTTCCATTCATCTCCCAATTTCATACGAATTTGATGGTATCCACTACGTAAATCAACTTTGGAGAATATTGTAGAGCCACTCAATTCATCAAGCATATCATCTAGCCTAGGAATAGGATGACGATAACGAATAGTAATATTATTAATGCCTCTACAATCAACACACATACGTGATGTACCATCCTTTTTCGGCACTAGAATAATAGGAACAGCACAAGGACTAAGGGATTCGCGTATATAACCTTTGTCGAGAAGCTCTTGTACTTGAGGCATAATCTCCTTCGTCTCCTCTGGATTGGTACGGTATGGTGCACGGTTTGGCAGTGAAGCACCGGGAATTAAGTCAATCTGATGCTCAATCCCTCGAATAGGCGGTAATCCCGGTGGCACGTCTTGTGGAAAGACGTCAGCGAACTCCTGCAAAATGTTAGTGACAGTAGGAGGCAAAGAGGAAGGCACGTCCTCGAATGAAAATAATGCCTCTTTGCACACAAAAGCATAGCAAACAGATTTGCTGAAATCTAGCTCATCAATATCAGATTTGGTGGCAAATAAACATGCACTTTTCAATTTAATTTCAGAAGCAACACTAGATGGTTTATTATTAGGCTTCATTTGTTGCTCAAATTCTTTTGCCACAATCTAATTTTCACTCTTATTCGTCTCCTGTTTTGCTTTATTAGCTCTATTAATATCATCTTTCAAAATGGAATCAGGAGTCATAGGAAGCAAAGTAATATTTTTATCCTTATGAACAAGAGTATAGTGATTGTTTCTACCATGGTGTACAGAATTTTTATCAAATTGCCATGGTCTACCAAGTAATAAGGAACATGCTTGCATAGGTACCACATCACAATCAACATAATCAGCATATGTAGATATACTAAAATGCACACGAACAGTACGTGTTACCTTAACCTTGCCGCTGTTGTTGAACCATTGGATGTAGTAAGGATGTGGATGTGGTCTTGTGGTGAGAGAAAGCTTCTCGACCATCTCCATGCTAGCCAAGTTGTTGCAGCTCCCTCCGTCTATGATGACGCGCACAGAACGTTCCTTCACAACTCCCTTGGTATGGAACAAATTGTGCCTCTGATTTTGCTCAGCTTGTGTGGTCTGCACACTCAAAACACGTTGAGCAACTAAACATTCATACCTGTCAGCGTCTTCAGGAGCCATGTATTGCGTCTCATTATCAGAATCATCTCCACCATGTTCTTCACGTGTAATAAGAGCCAAAGTCTCCTCATCATAGTCACTAGCGGACTCATATCCACCATCCGCGGTAGCAATCATCACACGCGGAGATTTGCATTCTCTCGCATAATGACCTCCTCCCTTACAACGACGACAAATAATATCACTTGTGTGCCCTGTTGATGCTATGGAAGAAGAAGAACGCTGTGGAGGCCCCGCAGGTGCGCTCTTGGCAGATAATGGTGGTTGTGCCTGTTTTCTTGTATCACGGCTGGAGGTGGCACCTGATGGAGGTGCTGGTGCAGTTGAAGTAGAAGATGCACGTGGTGTCCATGATGAAGGTCGGCCTGCAGAAAAGTTAGTTCGCCCCAATGCTTGTCGATCTTGCACTTCACGTTCAGCTTTACAAGCAAGATGGAATAAACGAGTGATATTAGTATACTCCTTATAGTCTAGAATGGTCTGAATCTCTCTATTTAATCCACCCAGAAAACGTGCAAGCATAGCTTCATTCTCCTCAACAATACCACATCTAATCATGCCAGTTTGTAATTCCTGATAATATTCTTCTACAGAATTTTTTCCTTGTCTTAAACGCTGCAATTTTTGAAGCAATTCACGTTGATAATATGGTGGAACCCAACGCGTACGCATAGCAGTTTTCAAAGCAGCCCAAGTAGTTGGAATAGGATATAATCTACAATGTTCAGACCACCATACACATGCAAAACTAGTGAAAGCACAAACAGCAGCAGCAACTCGTCTCTCCTCAGGATATTGTAAACATGTAAATCGTTGTTCAGTTTCTAACTCCCAAGTAAGATATATATCGGGAACATATCTACCCTCAAATGGTGGAATATTCAATTTCAGTTTAGGAATATGGACATCATCTCGTACGTGAGGTGGTGGTGGTGCAGGCCTACCATTACGAATATATACCTGAGGTCGACCTGCTGGTGGTGGTGCTGGTGGCTGCTCGTAGATCTGATTTTGATCAACCTCATCCTCATAATCGCCCGCATACTCATCATCCTCCTGGGTACCAGCAACAGCAGTAGCAGGAGCCACAGAAGTATCAACAGCAGCACCAACAGTTTGGCCAAACGCAAGAGGAACACGGCTCGCTCGGCGAAGGTCTATTTCGCGACGTGGAGGTAGTCGTTGTTGTTGTTGTTGGAGAGGTGCGTTAGGTGCAGCGGGTGGTGGTGGTGGAAGACGCGCGAGCAATTCATTAAATCTGTTATCGAGCTTTGTTTCGAACGTCTTCTCAAGGCCAGTGATCTTCTCCATGGCCTCTTCAAAATTGTTCAGCACATCTTGCACCTGTTCAGTCATCATTTGCTGAAACTTATCATGAAGCTCCTTGTTCGATAAATTCTCCCAGTCAATCTCGTCGGCTTGTGATCCTGGCATGGTTAGCAGCAATAGAAACACACAAGAATATGATCCTACAGACTACGAACAAGTGGTGGTGGTGGGTGTCACAAATCCGTCAAGCAAAACTCAAATTCTTACCAGTTCTTACCCAGCCACAGGCGGTGATCGGCAACCATTGTAGTCACAACTCTCAAAGCTTGGATAGAGCGATTACCAGGGAGAGTCAAACGCACGACGTAGATGTATTTGTGATAGAGACGAGGGTCCCGATCTTTCGATGAGATGAGAACTATCGATTTGGTGGAGACGACTTTCACGATCCGACTACAAACGTGCACGACGTTGCGCCTTAGCAATCGCTAAACCAATCTCCTGAGGTTACTGACGATGCTGGAAGCACGGTCAGCCTGACCACGAAGGTCTATTCCTGCAAGCAATCGAAGAACGAGCAAGAATATGATAAAGCAATCTGAATATTGCAAATATATATGAAGTATTGATAATGGTGGGGATCCGGAAGCGGTCTTGGTCTGGTCGTTGGACACAAACGAAGTACACGAAGTTGCAATGGCTAACTTTTAACTAAACAAATCCCAAGGAAAAAGCTACTAGATGGATCTACTTATATAGAAGTAAGGGGTGGCGGCCAAGGAGGTGGGAGGACGTCCCAAGGCAGCCTAAAACTAAATCTAGGTCGTACAAGGCCAATGGGCCCAAGTGGAGGTGATGTAACACCTTTGGACTTGTAGTTTGACTCGGATTCTGCGGCAGCATCAGATTGTTTCGTCCACAACTCGACGCTCCGGACGAATTTGAAGGTGACTCCAATTGGGTTGGAAAGTGCACGAAATCTAGTTTCCAACAAAAAAAGAATCACCCAATTCGGAGTCCGTATGAAAAATTTGTGTGCGTTTTGAGTCAGGTATGTCTGTGCAGTCCGAATCTGAATCCAGAACGTGAGAGACTTGGACTCTATCTTCTCTTGGGCCAAAAGTGACGTGAGAGAACTTTTTGGACAGCAAATAAACATCTCTTTCTTCCTTATCTTCATATGTGGATTGTACAAATGTCCCATACACCTGCAATTAGACAAAACACAAAAGTGTGTGAAGTATTTTTGTTCTGGATAACATAAATAGATTATTGAATAGTTTGCACTAGAAATCACCTGACAAATATGCATATATGCAATATTTTTGGTCATATCCAAGCTAGTCATGTCCTCATCATCCTCCCCTTCTTGAAAATAAAGCCGTCCTCGGCGTTGCTTAATCTGAAATGTGGCTAACAAAAGAGACAAGGTGTACATGTTGTATATGTATATATCATCCATTTTTACTTCCCTTGATTTTTGCATATATGACACATGAATAGATGAGTAACTTGCATAGCTCATAAAATCTAAAGCCAAAAAATTAGCACAAGAAGTAGAAGGCATGAAAATATTGCAACTCAGTTTGCACATATAAGTGAAGCTCTTATTCATTTCAAAAGATTGACAATGTTCATCATTAAACCATCCCAACATTGGTGAATAAACCTTACTTGCATCAAATTTACATGCTACAACATGCTTAAATAAGCAAACATGCAATAAGTCATTCAACACAGAATCATCACCAAGATTAGAGGTCATATCAAAATGATTAAACATTGGTTCTTTTGCATCAATAGTTAATTCAATGGGTGCACTCAAAATTGTTGGTATTTCAGTTGTTTGATCACATGGCAAAGTCAAATTATCAACATAGTCCTCTAAAATAGGTGATGTGATCAAAGTAGTGGGTAGCTCATCAGATGGTGCATTCAAATTGACAAGGCATTCATCATTCTCATGTAGAGATGGAAGATCAGTACCTTTGTCATTACCTCTTATGATCAACTCAGATGATGTAGCCACTCTCAGGGGCGATGTGTCTCATGGTGAAGGTGATGTAGTCCTGACAACAACGGATGTTGTTGTCATAGTATGCCTAGTAGTTGAAGGAACAATCATATCAACTCTTGGAATGTGCACCGTGCGCTTGTTCTCCTCGTGGCCAACACGTCGTTTTATTTCCTGTTCAGCTTTGCAAGCAAGATGAAACAAATGGTCCATAGGATAACACTCTTCATGAATTAGTATCTCTTGAATATCACGGTTTAATCCTCCCCAAAATCTATCCATAAAATCATCTTCACTTTCTTCTAAAGAGGAATGCAACAAGGTAGTTTGTAAATCATCATAATATTTTGTTACAGTTTCACTACCTTGTTTTAAGTGTTGCAACTTCTTAATCATGTCACGAGTATAATAAGCAGGGACGAAAGTATGTCGCATGGCAAGTTTCATATCATCCCAAGTAGTAGGTATATAATCAGGGTGTAACCGACAATATTCACTCCACCAAACCAAAGCATAACCAGTGAAAGAACCAACCGCAACCTTAACCTTTTTATGTTCATCGAAATTATGGGAAGCAAATATATTTTTTATGTCGAACTCCCATTCAATATATAAAGCAGGTTTAAAACGGCCATTAAATGGTGGTATAGATACATTAACCTGATCATGTGCATTTGGATGTTTGTGCACCTCTCGTGACGGTTGTGGTATTTGCAAAGGTGGTGGCACGTCTCCCGCGATCGACAAAGCCCATGAATTGACTCTGGATCCTGTCATGATTAGTAGAACAAGAAACAAACCCCAAAAATAATGTTCCTATAACTACTAGGATGTGGTGGTAAAACGCTCACAGTAAAGCAAATATCAATGTCTTACAAGTTCTTACCATGCAGCAGGCGGTGATCGGCAACCAGCGGTGTCAAGTAACTCCGAATATTGAGTAAAGCGATTGCCAGGGGAGCGTACGTATACACGGTGTAGAAATATGTGGAGCTGGGTTGGCTATATATGGTAGCAAAAGATTAGCAATAATCAATTCAAAGATGCAATGTTGAATAAACGCTCAACGACGGTACTGTGCTGGTCCTAGGCTAGACCGGACTAGAGACGCGAGCCTAGAACACTAATGAGGTCACGGCGTAGCACAACTAGCATCAATGAAGGATACTAAGTAGCTCTTGACAGCAAGATATAAGTGAAGATCACAACAGCAGTGAAGATAATGAGGTGAAACAACAGCCAAGCAGGATATATCAACAACTTTGTCTCCAACTTTCCTCTGAAAAAGTTTGTGCCGATTTTTTTTGTTTCTTGTTCTACTAATCATGACAGGATCCAGAGTCAATTCATGGGCTTTGTCGATCGCGGGAGACGTGCCACCACCTTTGCAAATACCACAACCGTCACGAGAGGTGCACAAACATCCAAATGCACATGATCAGGTTAATGTATCTATACCACCATTTAATGGCCGTTTTAAACCTGCTTTATATATTGAATGGGAGTTTGACATAAAAAATATATTTGCTTCCCATAATTTCGATGAACATAAAAAGGTTAAGGTTGCGGTTGGTTCTTTCACTGGTTATGCTTTGGTTTGGTGGAGTGAATATTGTCGGTTACACCCTGATTATATACCTACTACTTGGGATGATTTGAAACTTGCCATGCGACATACTTTCGTCCCTGCTTATTATACTCGTGACATGATTAAGAAGTTGCAACACTTAAAACAAGGTAGTGAAACTGTAACAAAATATTATGATGATTTACAAACTACCTTGTTGCATTCCTCTTTAGAAGAAAGTGAAGATGATTTTATGGATAGATTTTGGGGAGGATTAAACCGTCATATTCAAGAGATACTAATTCATGAAGAGTGTTATCCTATGGACTATTTGTTTCATCTTGCTTGCAAAGCTGAACAGGAAATAAAACGACGTGTTGGCCATGAGGAGAACAAGCGCACGGTGCACATTCCAAGAGTTGATATGATTGTTCCTTCAACTACTAGGCATACTATGACAACCACATCCGTTGTTGTTAGGACTACATCACCTCCACCATGTGACACATCGCCCCCGAGAGTGGCTACATCATCTGAGTTGATCATAAGAGGTAATGACAAAGGTACTGATCTTCCATCTCTACATGAGAATGATGAATGCCTTGTCAATTTGAATGCACCATCTGATGAGCTACCCACTACTTTGATCACACCACCTATTTTAGAGGACTACGTTGATAATTTGACTTTGCCATGTGATCAAACAACTGAAATACCAACAATTTTGAGTGCACCCATTGAATTAACTATTGATGCAAAAGAACCAATGTTTAATCATTTTGATATGACCTCTAATCTTGGTGATGATTCTGTGTTGAATGACATATTGCATGTTTGCTTATTTAAGCATGTTGTAGCATGTAAATTTGATGCAAGTAAGGTTTATTCACCAATGTTGGGATGGTTTAATGATGAACATTGTCAATCTTTTGAAATGAATAAGAGCTTCACTTATATGTGCAAACTGAGTTGCAATATTTTCATGCCTTCTACTTCTTGTGCTAATTTTTTGGCTTTAGATTTTATGAACTATGCAAGTTACTCATCTATTCATGTGTCATATATGCAAAAATCAAGGGAAGTAAAAATGGATGACATATACATATACAACATGTACACCTTGTCTCTTTTGTTAGCCACATTTCAGATTAAGCAACGCCGAGGACGGCTTTATTTTCAAGAAGGGGAGGATGATGAGGACATGACTACCTTGGATATGACCAAAAATATTGCATATATGCATATTTGTCAGGTGATCTCTAGTGCAAACTATTCAATAATCTATTTATGTTATCCAGAACAAAAATACTTCACACACTTTTGTGTTTTCTCTAATTGCAGGTGTATGGGACATTTGTACAATCCACATATGAAGATAAGGAAGAAAGAGATGTTTATTTGCTGTCCAAAAAGTTCTTTCACGTCACTTTTGGCCCAAGAGAAGATAGAGTCCAAGTCTCTCACGTTCTGGATTCAGATTCGGACTGCACAGACATACCTGACTCAAAACGCACACAAGTTTTTCATACGGACTCCGAATTGGGTGATTCTTTTTTTGTTGGAAACTAGATTTCGTGCACTTTCCAACCCATGTGGAATCACCTTCAAATTCGTCCGGAGCGTTGAGTTGTGGACGAAACAATCTGATGCTGCAGCAGAATCCGAGTCAAACTAGAAGTCCAAAGGTGTTACATCACCTCCACTTGGGCCCATGAGCCTTGTACGACCTAGGGTTAGTTTTAGGCTGCCTTGGGACGTCCTCCCACCTCCTTGGCCGCCACCCCTTGCTCCTATATAAGTAGATCCATCTAGTAGCTTTTTCCTTGGGATTTGTTTAGTTAAAAGTTAGCCATTGCAACTTTGTGTACTTCGTTTGTGTCCAACGACCAGACCAAGACCGCTTACGGATCCCCACCATTATCAATACCTCATATATATTTGCAATATTCAGATTGCTTTATCATATTCTTGCTCGTTCTTCGATTGCTTGCAGGAATAGACCTTCGTGGTCAGGCTGACCGTGCTTCCGGCATCGTCAGTAACCTCAGGAGATTGGTTTAGCGATTGCTAAGGCGCAACGTCGTGCACGTTTGTAGTCGGATCGTCAAAGTCATCTCCACCAAATCGATAGTTATCATCTCATCGAAAGATCGGGACACCCTCGCCTCTATCAAGTGGTATCAGTTTTCAGGTTGCTCGGTGAGAATTTCCAGTTTTTCCTAGATTAGATTTTTTTCTTACCTATTGTCCAAGAAAAAGTCACAAAAAAAAGTTAGATCTGTTCATCCTTTATCCAAGCCAGTCTGAGCCTTTGCAATTTTCTATTCATTGCTTGCATAGTTGAATTATCGGTTGCATCGTCGTGTCAGTTGCTGGTCTTAGTGTCTAGTTCGTTTAGACTTTCGAGTTCTGTTCACATTAGTCACGCCACCGCTGCATCATTATCTCTTCCGCTGTCCACCACCCATCCATCAATTTCCACCACCTGCTACCCACCATTCATTGTCATAATAATAGTTGAGATCGTTCACATCTTCACTTGATCCAATCTGCATCTTATCTAGTTTGTTTTGGAAAGAGGGAGAAAAAAAGAGAGAAAAAAAAGAGAGAAAAAAAGGAAAAAAAGTCAGAGAAAAAAAAAGGAGAGAAAGAAAAAAAAAGGTGTGAGGAAAAAAAAGAGAGAAGAAAAAAAAACAAAATTCGGATCTTTTTAGACTCAATCTCGTAGTTGAATTCGGATTGGAATCTGTTTTGTGCACTGTTCTGTAAAACAGGCATAACTTCCTCATACGAAGTCCATTTTGCCTCCGCGAGTACTCAAATGAAAGATAGCGAGGAGCCGCATCTAAATAGTTGCAGAAGCTGGTTCAATATTTGACACCTCAAAATCGGCTTCTAAATAGGTCTTTTTGCCCTCCGAAGTTCGTGAACACAGCTTGTTCCAATTTTTCAGGCCAGTTTTAGAATTCTTTGACTCCTCATATCAACTCGGAATTGAGTGATTCTTTTTGCATTGGAAATCTTGAGTTAGTAGCATTCTTTGAAAGAATTTATCAGAAAATCGGCACAAACTTTTTCAGAGGAAAGTTGGAGACAAAGTTGTTGATATATCCTGCTTGGCTGTTGTTTCACCTCATTATCTTCACTGCTGTTGTGATCTTCACTTATATCTTGCTGTCAAGAGCTACTTAGTATCCTTCATTGATGCTAGTTGTGCTACGCCGTGACCTCATTAGTGTTCTAGGCTCGCGTCTCTAGTCCGGTCTAGCCTAGGACCAGCACAGTACCGTCGTTGAGCGTTTATTCAACATTGCATCTTTGAATTGATTATTGCTAATCTTTTGCTACCATATATAGCCAACCCAGCTCCACATATTTCTACACCGTGTATACGTACGCTCCCCTGGCAATCGCTTTACTCAATATTCAGAGTTACTTGACACCGCTGGTTGCCGATCACCGCCTGCTGCATGGTAAGAACTTGTAAGACATTGATATTTGCTTTACTGTGAGCGTTTTACCACCACATCCTAGTAGTTATAGGAACATTATTTTTGGGTTTTGTTTAGATTAAAAGTTCGCCATAGCTGCAACTTCGCGTACTTCGTTTGTGTTCAACGACCAGACAAAGGCGTCACAGAACCCCACCTTGATCAATAAAGCTTTCATCTTATATTCGCAATATCCAGATTGCAATCTCAGTTTCTTGCTTGTTCTTCGTTTGCTCGCAGGAAACAGACCCTCGTGGTCAGGTTGATCGTGCTCCGGCGTGGTCAATAACCTCTCGGAGTTGGTTTAGCGATTGCTAAGGCGCGACGTCCTCGCACGTTCGTAGTCGGATCGTCAAAGTCGACTTCCACCAAAGCGAAATCCACCATCTCATCGAAAGACGGGACACCTTTGCCTCTATCACTTGGACTCTATCTTCTCTTGGGCCAAAAGTGACGTGAGAGAACTTTTTGGACAGCAAATAAACATCTCTTTCTTCCTTATCTTCATATGTGGATTGTACAAATGTCCCATACACCTGCAATTAGACAAAACACAAAAGTGTGTGAAGTATTTTTGTTCTGGATAACATAAATAGATTATTGAATAGTTTGCACTAGAAATCACCTGACAAATATGCATATATGCAATATTTTTGGTCATATCCAAGGTAGTCATGTCCTCATCATCCTCCCCTTCTTGAAAATAAAGCCGTCCTCGGCGTTGCTTAATCTGAAATGTGGCTAACAAAAGAGACAAGGTGTACATGTTGTATATGTATATGTCATCCATTTTTACTTCCCTTGATTTTTGCATATATGACACATGAATAGATGAGTAACTTGCATAGTTCATAAAATCTAAAGCCAAAAAATTATCACAAGTAGTAGAAGGCATGAAAATATTGCAACTCAGTTTGCACATATAAGTGAAGCTCTTATTCATTTCAAAAGATTGACAATGTTCATCATTAAACCATCCCAATTTTGGTGAATAAACCTTACTTGCATCAAATTTACATGCTACAACATGCTTAAATAAGCAAACATGCAATAAGTCATTCAACACAGAATCATCACCAAGATTAGAGGTCATATCAAAATGATTAAACATTGGTTCTTTTGCATCAATAGTTAATTCAATGGGTGCACTCAAAATTGTTGGTATTTCAGTTGTTTGATCACATGGCAAAGTCAAATTATCAACGTAGTCCTCTAAAATAGGTGGTGTGATCAAAGTAGTGGGTAGCTCATCAGATGGTGCATTCAAATTGACAAGGCATTCATCATTCTCATGTAGAGATGGAAGATCAGTACCTTTGTCATTACCTCTTATGATCCACTCAGATGATGTAGCCACTCTCGGGGGCGATGTGTCACATGGTGGAGGTGATGTAGTCCTGACAACAACGGATGTGGTTGTCATAGTATGCCTAGTAGTTGAAGGAACAATCATATCAACTCTTGGAATGTGCACCGTGCGCTTGTTCTCCTCGTGGCCAACACGTCGTTTTATTTCCTGTTCAGCTTTGCAAGCAAGATGAAACAAATGGTCCATAGGATAACACTCTTCATGAATTAGTATCTCTTGAATATCACGGTTTAATCCTCCCCAAAATCTATCCATAAAATCATCTTCACTTTCTTCTAAAGAGGAATGCAACAAGGTAGTTTGTAAATCATCATAATATTTTATTACAGTTTCACTACCTTGTTTTAAGTGTTGCAACTTCTTAATCATGTCACGAGTATAATAAGCAGGGACGAAAGTATGTCGCATGGCAAGTTTCAAATCATCCCAAGTAGTAGGTATATAATCAGGGTGCAACCGACAATATTCACTCCACCAAACCAAAGCATAACCAGTGAAAGAACCAACCGCAACCTTAACCTTTTTATGTTCATCGAAATTATGGGAAGCAAATATATTTTTTATGTCGAACTCCCATTCAATATATAAAGCAGGTTTAAAACGGCCATTAAATGGTGGTATAGATACATTAACCTGATCATGTGCATTTGGATGTTTGTGCACCTCTCGTGACGGTTGTGGTATTTGCAAAGGTGGTGGCACGTCTCCCGCGATCGACAAAGCCCATGAATTGACTCTGGATCCTGTCATGATTAGTAGAACAAGAAATAAAACCCAAAAATAATGTTCCTATAACTACTAGGATGTGGTGGTAAAACGCTCACAGTAAAGCAAATATCAATGTCTTACAAGTTCTTACCATGCAGCAGGCGGTGATCGGCAACCAGCGGTGTCAAGTAACTCTGAATATTGAGTAAAGCGATTGCCAGGGGAGCGTACGTATACACGGTGTAGAAATATGTGGAGCTGGGTTGGCTATATATGGTAGCAAAAGATTAGCAATAATCAATTCAAAGATGCAATGTTGAATAAACGCTCAACGACGGTACTGTGCTGGTCCTAGGCTAGACCGGACTAGAGACGCGAGCCTAGAACACTAATGAGGTCACGGCGTAGCACAACTAGCATCAATGAAGGATACTAAGTAGCTCTTGACAGCAAGATATAAGTGAAGATCACAACAGCAGTGAAGATAATGAGGTGAAACAACAGCCAAGCAGGATATATCAACAACTTTGTCTCCAACTTTCCTCTGAAAAAGTTTGTGCCAATTTTTTTGTTTTTTTTTCTTCTCTCTTTTTTTTTCCTCACACTTTTTTTTCTTTCTCTCCTTTTTTTTTCTCTGACTTTTTTTCCCTTTTTTCTCTCTCTTTTTTTCTCTCTTTTTTTTCTCCCTCTTTCCAAAACAAACTAGATAAGATGCAGATTGGATCAAGTGAAGATGTGAACGATCTCAACTATTATTATGACAATGAATGGTGGGTAGCACGTTGTGGAAATTGATGGATGGGTGGTGGACAGCGGAAGAGATAATGATGCAGCGGTGGCGTGACTAATGTGAACACAACTCGAAACTCTAAACGAACTAGACACTAAGACCAGCAACTCGACACGACGATGCAATCGATAATTCAACTATGCAATCAATGAAAAGAAAATTGCAAAGGCACAGACTGGCTTGGACCAAGGATGAATAGATCTAACTCTTTTTTGTGGCTTTTTCTTGGACAATAGGTAAGAAAGTAAATCTAATCTAGGAAAACTGGAAATTCTCACCGAGCAACCTGAAAACTGATACCACTTGATAGAGACGAGGTCCCGATCTTTCGATGAGATGAGAACTATCGATTTGGTGGAGACGACTTTCACGATCCGACTACAAACGTGCACGACGTTGCGCCTTAGCAATCGCTAAACCAATCTCCTGAGGTTACTGACGATGCTGGAAGCACGGTCAGCCTGACCACGAAGGTCTATTCCTGCAAGCAATCGAAGAACGAGCAAGAATATGATAAAGCAATCTGAATATTGCAAATATATATGAAGTATTGATAATGGTGGGGATCCGGAAGCGGTCTTGGTCTGGTCGTTGGACACAAACGAAGTACACGAAGTTGCAATGGCTAACTTTTAACTAAACAAATCCCAAGGAAAAAGCTACTAGATGGATCTACTTATATTGATGAGGACATGACTACCTTGGATATGACCAAAAATATTGCATATATGCATATTTGTCAGGTGATCTCTAGTGCAAACTATTCAATAATCTATTTATGTTATCCAGAACAAAAATACTTCACACACTTTTGTGTTTTCTCTAATTGCAGGTGTATGGGACATTTGTACAATCCACATATGAAGATAAGGAAGAAAGAGATGTTTATTTGCTGTCCAAAAAGTTCTTTCACGTCACTTTTGGCCCAAGAGAAGATAGAGTCCAAGTCTCTCACGTTCTGGATTCAGATTCGGACTGCACAGACATACCTGACTCAAAACGCACACAAGTTTTTCATACGGAGTCCGAATTGGGTGATTCTTTTTTTGTTGGAAACTAGATTTCGTGCACTTTCCAACCCATGTGGAATCACCTTCAAATTCGTCCGGAGCGTTGAGTTGTGGACGAAACAATCTGATGCTGCAGCAGAATCCGAGTCAAACTAGAAGTCCAAAGGTGTTACATCACCTCCACTTGGGCCCATGAGCCTTGTACGACCTAGGGTTAGTTTTAGGCTGCCTTGGGACGTCCTCCCACCTCCTTGGCCGCCACCCCTTGCTCCTATATAAGTAGATCCATCTAGTAGCTTTTTCCTTGGGATTTGTTTAGTTAAAAGTTAGCCATTGCAACTTTGTGTACTTCGTTTGTGTCCAACGACCAGACCAAGACCGCTTACGGATCCCCACCATTATCAATACCTCATATATATTTGCAATATTCAGATTGCTTTATCATATTCTTGCTCGTTCTTCGATTGCTTGCAGGAATAGACCTTCGTGGTCAGGCTGACCGTGCTTCCGGCATCGTCAGTAACCTCAGGAGATTGGTTTAGCGATTGCTAAGGCGCAACGTCGTGCACGTTTGTAGTCGGATCGTCAAAGTCATCTCCACCAAATCGATAGTTATCATCTCATCGAAAGATCGGGACACCCTCGCCTCTATCATATATAGAAGTAAGGGGTGGCGGCCAAGGAGGTGGGAGGACGTCCCAAGGCAGCCTAAAACTAAATCTAGGTCGTACAAGGCCAATGGGCCCAAGTGGAGGTGATGTAACACCTTTGGACTTGTAGTTTGACTCGGATTCTGCTGCAGCATCAGATTGTTTCGTCCACAACTCGACGCTCCGGACGAATTTGAAGGTGATTCCAATTGGGTTGGAAAGTGCACGAAATCTAGTTTCCAACAAAAAAAGAATCACCCAATTCGGAGTCCGTATGAAAAACTTGTGTGCGTTTTGAGTCAGGTATGTCTGTGCAGTCCGAATCTGAATCCAGAACGTGAGAGACTTGGACTCTATCTTCTCTTGGGCCAAAAGTGACGTGAGAGAACTTTTTGGACAGCAAATAAACATCTCTTTCTTCCTTATCTTTATATGTGGATTGTACAAACGTCCCATACACCTGCAATTAGACAAAACACAAAAGTGTGTGAAGTATTTTTATTCTGGATAACATAAATAGATTATTGAATAGTTTGCACTAGAAATCACCTGACAAATATGCATATATGCAATATTTTTGGTCATATCCAAGGTATTCATGTCCTCATCATCCTCCCCTTCTTGAAAATAAAGCCGTCCTCGGCGTTGCTTAATCTGAAATGTGGCTAACAAAAGAGACAAGGTGTACATGCTGTATATGTATATGTCATCCATTTTTACTTCCCTTGATTTTTGCATATATGACACATGAATAGATGAGTAACTTGCATAGTTCATAAAATCTAAAGCCAAAAAATTAGCACAAGAAGTAGAAGGCATGAAAATATTGCAACTCAGTTTGCACATATAAGTGAAGCTCTTATTCATTTCAAAAGATTGACAATGTTCATCATTAAACCATCCCAACATTGGTGAATAAACCTTACTTGCATCAAATTTACATGCTACAACATGCTTAAATAAGCAAACATGCAATAAGTCATTCAACACAGAATCATCACCAAGATTAGAGGTCATATCAAAATGATTAAACATTGGTTCTTTTGCATCAATAGTTAATTTAATGGGTGCACTCAAAATTGTTGGTATTTCAGTTGTTTGATCACATGGCAAAGTCAAATTATCAACGTAGTCCTCTAAAATAGGTGGTGTGATCAAAGTTGATAGAGGCAAAGGTGTCCCGTCTTTCGATGAGATGGTGGATTTCGCTTTGGTGGAAGTCGACTTTGACGATCCGACTACGAACGTGCGAGGACGTCGCGCCTTAGCAATCGCTAAACCAACTCCGAGAGGTTATTGACCATGCCCGAGCACGATCAACCTGACCACGAGGGTCTGTTTCCTGCGAGCAAACGAAGAACAAGCAAGAAACTAAGATTGCAATCTGGATATTGCGAATATAAGATGAAAGCTTTATTGATCAAGGTGGGGTTCTGTGACGCCTTTGTCTGGTCGTTGAACACAAACGAAGTACGCGAAGTTGCAGCTATGGCGAACTTTTAATCTAAACAAAACCCAAAGTCTAAACGATGCCCTAAGGGCTGTATATATGGAGGAAGAGGGGGGGAATTTCGTGGCCCTTGGTGGAGGAGTCCGAAATCAACCCTATCTCTTGTTTCCCCACACATACGGACTCTAAAAATAGCCTATACTTATGTATTTCGAAATTACATGGGCCTGGCCCAATAATAAGGTGACGCAGCACCTAAAATAGCCTCGGGACGAAATTTATGAAGTGGCATCTTGTATATTTCGTCCAAGGCTTCATGCACCCATTATGGTGGCTTCAAAGTCCTGAAATCATCACTTGTAACTCCGTTCTTGTTCTTGCTCCAATGTTCATCCTTCTCCAAGCTAGGCCCTTCATTTGTAAGCAAAACAAATGTATCCAATTTAGGCAGCATCATATTCTCATGAACATTAGAATCATTACCAAGAAACGAAAGTACCTGGTAATTTAGTTGGCATGCACGAGCTCTAGTAATTGGTCCAGTATGTATAGCAGCAGGGGCTGTGGGTGTAACAATTGTATTGATGTCCTCATCATTCATTGATGCTAGTTGTGCTACGCCCTGACCTTATTAGTGTTCTAGGCTCGCGTCTCTAGTCCGGTCTAGCCTAGGACCAGCACAGTACCGTCGTTGAGCGTTTATTCAACATTGCATCTTTGAATTGATTATTGCTAATCTTTTGCTACCATATATAGCCAACCCAGCTCCACATATTTCTACACCGTGTATACGTACGCTCCCCTGGCAATCGCTTTACTCAATATTCGGAGTTACTTGACACCGCTGGTTGCCGATCACCGCCTGCTGCATGGTAAGAACTTGTAAGACATTGATATTTGCTTTACTGTGAGCGTTTTACCACCACATCCTAGTAGTTATAGGAACATTATTTTTGGGTTTTGTTTCTTGTTCTACTAATCATGACAGGATCCAGAGTCAATTCATGGGCTTTGTCGATCGCGGGAGACGTGCCACCACCTTTGCAAATACCACAACCGTCACGAGAGGTGCACAAACATCCAAATGCACATGATCAGGTTAATGTATCTATACCACCATTTAATGGCCGTTTTAAACCTGCTTTATATCTTGAATGGGAGTTCGACATAAAAAATATATTTGCTTCCCATAATTTCAATGAACATAAAAAGGTTAAGGTTGCGGTTGGTTCTTTCACTGGTTATGCTTTGGTTTGGTGGAGTGAATATTGTCGGTTACACCCTGATTATATACCTACTACTTGGGATGATTTGAAACTTGCCATGCGACATACTTTCGTCCCTGCTTATTATACTCGTGACATGATTAAGAAGTTGCAACACTTAAAACAAGGTAGTGAAACTGTAACAAAATATTATGATGATTTACAAACTACCTTGTTGCATTCCTCTTTAGAAGAAAGTGAGGATGATTTTATGGATAGATTTTGGGGAGGATTAAACCGTGATATTCAAGAGATACTAATTCATGAAGAGTGTTATCCTATGGACCATTTGTTTCATCTTGCTTGCAAAGCTGAACAGGAAATAAAACGACGTGTTGGCCACGAGGAGAACAAGCGCACGGTGCACATTCCAAGAGTTGATATGATTGTTCCTTCAACTACTAGGCATACTATGACAACCACATCCGTTGTTGTCAGGACTACATCACCTCCACCATGTGACACATCGCCCCCGAGAGTGGCTACATCATCTGAGTGGATCATAAGAGGTAATGACAAAGGTACTGATCTTCCATCTCTACATGAGAATGATGAATGCCTTGTCAATTTGAATGCACCATCTGATGAGCTACCCACTACTTTGATCACACCACCTATTTTAGAGGACTACGTTGATAATTTGACTTTGCCATGTGATCAAACAACTGAAATACCAACAATTTTGAGTGCACCCATTGAATTAACTATTGATGCAAAAGAACCAATGTTTAATCATTTTGATATGACCTCTAATCTTGGTGATGATTCTGTGTTGAATGACATATTGCATGTTTGCTTATTTAAGCATGTTGTAGCATGTAAATTTGATGCAAGTAAGGTTTATTCACCAATGTTGGGATGGTTTAATGATGAACATTGTCAATCTTTTGAAATGAATAAGAGCTTCACTTATATGTGCAAACTGAGTTGCAATATTT